>NC_092336.1:188874166-189180000 GCF_046630445.1 Rutidosis leptorrhynchoides | reverse complement strand
ATAACTACTCCTCTTACTATAGGGGGCCCTGGATATGTAACTGCTCAAGATATCCTCTTACCGCCTTATGTAGAAATCGTCGATAATACACAGCATATAGCTTGCTTGATCCCAAATTGGGTAAAAATGCAAACCTATAGCTGCAGAAGTAGGAATAATGGCAACAGAAATAATATTGTTTCCATAAATTAGAGATCCAGAAACAGGTTCATACGAAATAGAACGCTTAGAAGGGATATAAAGAAATTCGTTGATTGTTTCTTCCCAAAGGAATTATCTATTTTATTTGACTGATGGGGCCAACAAACAATTAATGATAAAGAATAAAATAAAAAACATCTCAGAGATAGATAGAGAGGTAGGAATTTCTCGAACGAACCGCACTCCTTCGTATACGTCAGGAGTCCATTGATGAGAAGGGGCTGGGGAAAGCTTGAACCCAATTCCTACAGTGATGAATATGAGCATGAGTGGACGAAACCAAGAAATAACCCCTCACGTACGAAATTATAGAAGATCCCCTTGATTATTTCCGATGTAATCATAAAAGGCTAATTTTTCAGGAATTTTAGACCAAGCTTCTGATAAACTTTGATTTTCGGCTAATCCAGCGTACAAGAAGAGGGACGCCATTTGCTGCTCAAACTGCAGCGGCAAATGCTATTCGTGCTTCGTGATGAACTGTTTGCGCCAGTCCTACATTTTGTAATAAGATTGATGAAGTAGCAATTAATGCAGTCGGAGGGCCAGAACCATGTGAATCAAGTAGTGTAGTGATTCACGCGGTTCTTACAAAGACCAAGGATTTTGGGTGAAAATTCAAATTCATATTTTGTTTTTACTTTATTTAAAATTTAAGAGAATAAAAATACTTCTTTTTTTTCATTAGCCAATCGACTCTTAAAAATGATAGGATTTATTTTTCTTTAATGTGGGGAGGAAAGAAACGTCTCTACTCAGCCACAAAATTTATTTTTACACTGCGGGGGGTTCCATTTTTCTCTTTTCAGCAGTTATCCGCTCCGCACTTGGCTACCCAGCGTTTAACGTATTGATTTGGCGGGACCACCACCCAATAGCACACTGCCACCTAGAGAATCTCCTCATAGATCCGGAGATTCCCGAATAGGTTAACCTTTCAAACTGCTGAATGGGGGTTTCCTTGCGACGGTCCCCAAATAACTATTTTACGCCTTTGTAAAGGATTTCCCCATAATGTCCATGAACAGTTGCTCCTGGAGTAGCCAAATAAGGCTTAGCTGATCGTATTACCACAGAATCCACTTGAAGAATTAGAACTTGACCAGATTTTAAATGTGGTCCTTTTTTGGCTATACATACATTTTCACAAAGAAACTGCCCAATACTAACGATTGTAGATGTCTCTTCACAATAATTGTAATGGAGAAAAGACCAATTCAAATTTAATGGATTCAAAATGATGTTACTGCAGGATTCTATGAGATCCGAGAGTATGGTAAGTAAGAAATAAGAACTCTTGAATGGAAATGGAAAAGAGATGGAACTCCAGTTCCTTCGAAAATGGTAAGATCTTTGGCAGAAAAAAGGGGTTGATCCATATCATCTTGACTTGGTTCTGCTTCCTCTATTTTTTTATTTATAGAACTCGTCTAGATAATATTTTTCCCTGTTCACTAATAAACCGACTAATTAAACTCATGTATCGATCCAGGGAAACTACAGGATCTAAAAAGATATCCCAATCCTAAGGATCCATAGGATTAATTGTGGATCCAACACAAAAATAGAAAGATTTGAGTTGTTTAGTCATCGAGTTTTTATTTCAAATTTTCTATATCTATCTATTCTATCTATTGTGCAGATTTAGCAATAGCACCGCCAAATAATACAACAGCGCACAAAGTAACAAATAAAAAATTGACCTCATTATTAGAAAAAGATCTTGAGTGACCGATCCGGCAGAACAACTCAAAAGATAAAGAAGTATCGTTAATTTCTTCATGCTCGTTCCAAGTTCGAAGTACCAATTGTACAAATATCAATTCTTTTTATTTATCAAATATTAGGAACATGATTAGGGAGTATTATTTTGGCCGGTTGATTAAATATAGTGTATACTCTATGTATACACTATATTTAAATATGTATTGATTAAATATAGGGCCCAAGTATTTGGAACCATATTTAGGAATGAGGGTGCTCTTGGCTCGACGTCATTTGTTCTGTTCTACTATAAACTCTAAACTCTTCTTTTTTTTATTGGGTTGTAATGTAAATAGTTCATGATGGAGCTCGAGTAGAAAGTATTGATTAATTTCTCAGGGGCAACGATCTAGGGTTAATGCCAATTAATAAATTGGAACAACTTCGTAAGTATATCTTCTATATCTATAATAGAATAGATAGTAGAAATCAAAAGGATCCGTTTCGAACAAAATTGAAAAAAAAATATTGTTGGAACGGCTAAACCTTTTTCAATCCACAGTGTACTGTTTTAAATTATCAAGTTGGAAATAGTTAGTTACCAAGATATGATTATGGGTTATTAAATGGGAAAATAAATCAAAATTAGAAATTGGAAAGCATGTTCCTAAGGGGCCCAACAAATTCCTAATTGGAATTCGGGGGTCTTTTTTGATTAATTCTTTTATAACATTGGGAGATTTTACATCGTTGAATGGGCCTAAAACTGGCCTAGAAAGCAATTTGAGAATTCTTCTGATATGGAATCGTAGTCTAAATAGAATCATGAACTAAGAAATAAATATGCAAACCGGATTTGATTCCATCTTACCGGAATAGTCTTAGTCTACCAACGAAATAAAGTATTCTTATTTGAGAGGATATAGAGCGGGTAGCGGGAATCGAACCCGCATCGTTAGCTTGGAAGGCTAGGGTTTTTTTTTTGTTTATTCCATACAAATTTGTAGAGTGATTATGCGCGTATTAATGATACATAGAAAGATATCTACATAGCTTTTTATTTCATTTTATTTTATAGTAAAAACTCACTATTGCTCTTATCCAAATTCTCTTGTTTTCATCTCAATCTTACCGAGGATTCTCTCAAAAAGACATTAAGAGGGGTTTAGCCTATTCTACAATGTCTCAATTGGGTTATATGATGTTTCCTCTAGGTATGGGGTCTTACGGCGGGAGTCATTGGTTCAAATCCAATAGTAGGTAGAACTTATTAGATACCACGGTAACATCAAACGTATTGGTACTAGAGAGAAATGATAACTCCAACAATTTCTTTGTTCTCAACGCTTCCCAATTGCCAGGAATTAGTCACTTCCAACCCTTCCATTGCACAAGGTAACCATACATGAAGGGGAAATTGTGCAGATTTATCTATAGCACCGCCAAATAATAGAACAGTTCTTAACTCTTGTACATAGAAAATGAGAGACGAAAGCGGCGGATTGCTAATCCGTTGTACGAGTTATTCGTACCGATGGTTCGAATCCCTCTCTTATGGGACCTCACCACCCATCAATGCATGGTGTTCTTCGACTCATTGTTACTTTAGATGGTGACTATTCTTGAACCACTTGGGGTCGGGCCTTCTTTTCGCACTATTACGGGAAAAGGATCTTAGAGTGTCTAGGGTTGGGCCAGGAGGGTCTCTTAATGCCTTCAAATTGGATCAGTAAATGGAAATTCACTGAAAAATTCTTTGTGAGATCGTCAATATTGTACCGAGGGCGTCTTTAGAGTATACCGAATAGGGGCAAAAGAATAACTGAAAGAAAGGAAATCTATTAGTTATTCGTTAAAGTTTCATTTATTCAATATTCAATGACCAGAATTAGACAGGGATATATCACTCGGAGACGTAGAACAAAAATTCGTTTATTTGCATCAAGCGACTTCGGACATGGCCAGCTCCCATAGTGTGACGGGCGGTGTGTACAAGGCCTATAGATATTTAAATATTTAATCAAATAATATTTAATCAATCCGAATAAAAGCCCTTTCAATATATCAAATAATATTCTTTTTGTCAAATATTTAATCAAATATTTAGGCGCTTTTGTTCCGAATTAGGAAATAAAAAATGCTAAATACTTGAACAGAGCGAATCTATATTTAAACAATCCATTCCAATTGGTTCTATTTTTGGAATGGAATATTTATGGAATCTCCATGAATAGGATCAAAGCTTATTCCATGGTATTTACATGAGGTTCTTCTTTCTTATTCTTAAGAAAGTCCCCGAGAGGGCTTAGTTGATGTTTGAAACCAAACTTCTCCTCAGGAGGATAGATGGGGCGATTCAGGTGAGATCCAATGTAGATCCAACTTTCGATTCACTCGTGGGATCCGGGCGGTCTGGGGGGACCACCATGGCTCCTCTCTTAATTTGTTTTGGTAAATACGCTCTTCAGGCACTTGAACCCGCTTGGATCACATCTATACAAATAGAAGCAGGTCGACGAGCAATGACACGAAATGCACATCGCGGTGTTAGAATTCTAGCTCTTCCAGAGTGGTATCTCACTGATGGCTCGGACCCCCCCCCCCCCCCCGGAAGGAGGCCTTCTTCGCCTTCCACCTAAGTTGCGCAGGAAAGGCCCAAAGCTAATCCCAGGGAACAGTGAAGCTTCATAGGGTCTTTCGGTCCAGGTGCAGGTAGTCCGATAAAGAAGTATCGTTAATTTCTTCATGCTCGTTCCAAGTTCGAAGTACCATACAAATAATAATCCACTTCGTTACATGATTTCTTTTTCATATAGATTTTTTTTTCATATTGAAAAAGTATGAAGAACGGGAGGTGTGAAGTTTTTTATAGAAAATTCAAAAAAGCAAAGCACAAGACCAAGGCAAAAAAAATATGAAAAATCAAAATTTTTCATATTTCTAATAAAATATTAAACAAAAGGATTAGCAAATAAAAGTGCTAATACTACAACCATGCCAGATTTGATTGAGTATCGAGGAGTCAAGGTATTTTGGCCAAAATACCAAAAGGAAGTAAATCCTTTTTTTTTATTTCCGTGGAAGTCCACATTTTGGCCGAAACTTCTTCCTAATAGGAACGAAAAAAAATCAAAAGACTGAATGCACTAGAAAAAATCTATTTTTTTCTTTCATCTCAGGGTCAGGCGCCGATGAGCACATTGAACTATCCATGAACGAGGGTTCAAGTCCCTCTAGGGGTATACAAGACTCAAGACTATAGGAGCCTCGTATTTTATTAATAGATTCCATACTAACATTCCTTTGTAATGTCATTGTGTATTTTATCGCAGATTACATGGTCTAGATTAGTCCCACAAAAATGGAGAAATGGACTAAATCAATGTCATACGTCTCAATTAAATAAATGGTATTCCTATGAAAAAGACCAATTATTTGATTCAAAAAAAAAAAATTCGAAAGTATATTTATTACCAAAGAATGAGGATAATTTTCAAAAAAACTATAGATATGATCTTTTATCATATAAATATATTCATTCTGAAACTAAACAAGAGGAAGAGCCTGAATTTACCACCCAAATACCAAACACGTATAAGGTATCCGATTTAATTAAAATTCGTCAAACGTTTTTTGATTAAGGATGAGTTTATAAACAATCTGTTTAGAAAATGCCTTGAAGAAAACTTCCAAATCAAGCCGGTAAAGTCAGAAAAATCTCGATACACAGCTAAATGTGTGTTGTCAAACTGTGATTGGAAATGTAGTGCTTACAAAATAAGACACACTGAGAACTTTATGGTAAAAAATTGCATGATGTACACGCATGTTCACGCACACAAATTATGGGAAACAATAAACATGCAAGCAAAAAGGTGTTGGGTAGTATTCTTATGGATTCATTCAAATCTGCAAATTAAGAATATAAACCGAAAGATATATGCGAGGATATAGGCAACCGGTTTGGTGTGAGCATATCTTACAATCAAGCATGGAGGGCCAAATGTCATACATTACAAATGCTTTGTAGCAGTAGCGATGACTCGTTCCGAATGCTTCCAAATTACCTATATAACATCGGGATCCACAACCCGGGAAGCGTAACTAATGTGATCACTAACAAGGAAAATAAATTTCTGATGTGTTACTATTCCCTAGGCGTAATTATAAGTATAAAAATAATTATGCTTTTATTTATCATTCAGGTAGACGCAAAGGACGCAAGGTATGCCTTGCGCCTACCAACCCATGCGCAAGGGCGCAAGCAAGGCCTTGCGTCTTGAAGATCATAGAGGACGCAAGGCGCAATAGTAGTCTTGCGCCTTGTATTGTGTCATGAGCCTCGTTAACTACAGAAGACACCAGACTCAAGTTAGTCCTTGCGTCTTCCTTTTAATTTACTTATTTGTTAATCGACCATGCAGGTTCGATCATATGTTCAATGTCGTTGTCCGATAATCATAATCGATGGTGCGCATTTGAAGTCAGGGTACTTGGGGACTAATTTAGTTGTTGTTGTTGTTGTTGGATCCCGTGCATCGATTACTGGGATTGTTTGATTAAGGAACAAGCTTCGATTAGCAATTTGAGCATAAAAGTGATAAATATGAGATGAACAAAGATGAACAAGCATAAAACCCATTTAGATTAATCAATAACAGCAGAATCAATGTCAAAATTACATGTAATAATGAAGATAATCAATACAATAACGATTACATGAATTTAAACAAAGAAACATGGGTTATCAAAGTGATTGGAGCATCAATTCACCTTGATTCCTCTCTACCATGAAGGTGAAGAGGAGTGGAGAGCTTCTTTAAGCTTTCATTATGCTCAACTCTTCAAATGAACAAGGAAACTCTTTATATATGCCTCTGTCAGCTAACGCGTACGCCTGACATCTCGACCGTACGGGTGACAGGAATCACACGCACAAGTGACACAGTCACTCGTGTAGCATATATTTTACAACGGTTTTGTCACATATGCTCATGCGACGTGAGTTTCTAGTGTTCAAAACTATCCTAGGTGTACAACATAACCATAACTATATCTACTTATTCGACAGCGATGGACAACTCCATTTCGTGCACTAACAACTCCCCCTTAGACATTGCTGGTGAATTTGTTGCTATCGATAAGTCGTTGAAAACACCTCTTGCAATCTTCAGTCAGTCTCTGCAGTAGTACCGGGTCTTCTGAATCATCAGGCTTCATTAAAGATCTTCTTGAATGCATGTAATACAGAACTTCGCACCTCAATGATTTTTGGTCATTGAGATTCCGCCTTACGAATTGCCGTTTAATATTCTCAAAGAAACTTCAAATCCACTTGCACTTACCCACAGAACCAATTGCAGTAGTACTCCCCCTAAGACTGAAATGAGATCAATCTCTGACAAACTCCTCTGATAAAAGACACACTCAAAGTATCTTGACTGCAGAATCTTATTTCTCAGCGTTCAATGTATCCCATTCTCTCAACACTTTAATCAAGTATAAATGTCTTCATTACGACTTGCCTACTGTAATGGGCAAAATATTAGAGAAATTTGATTCACAGTTTATCTGATTCATCACACATCGTCAATCTGGTATCTCATGATTGCGCATCACTCTCATCAATTTCCTTGACAGATTGGAATCTTCTCAAGTGCTCTATATCCAGCGGAATTTCCACAACCAGGTTCCTTCACACAATGGAACTCTCGAAATTCGGAATTTAAAACGTTTCGGCCCATAAATAATCAGATCGTTCTGATTACCCCACAAAAACTCTTCATAACACTCGTGTCTCGTGTACTCATCTTACACGGACGATGCAGAATTAAACATGTCGTTGGCCCATACACAGTCAGATGCTCCTGGCTGCCCCACTAATCTTCGCATAACACAAGTGCTTTACTTAAACACTTACTAAATAAGTTCAACGGACTAAGGAAGTTGTCCACTAAACTTTAAACATCAATGCTTCAGTGAATAGTAATCATCTCTCACTATCAATAACGCTTGAGAAGGTCGATTGTCTATTGTGCGTCTTATAATTTCTCCCACGATTAAAAATCCAAAGTAGCTACACACGAATCAAAATAAGATACGTGTGACACCACAACTATACATGATGTCGCGTTGGTACTTCTGGTGTGCAAACCAAGTCAATGCAGAATAATCATGATGCAAGACCTAGTGAGTCACTAAATTCTCAAACGTGTAAGCTTAATACATATTTTCGGCACAAATCACCTTCTCGATACAATCACATCTCAAATCATCTCTTGATCACATCTCGATCACATCTTAATCGGTATAACTGACTTTGTTTTGTTGACATAACCCTCCAACACATAGCTTAACAGCTGAAAAGTAACATTCCAGGACCATTGATAAATAATCACACAAGTTAAAGACTCCCACTGAAAATTCTGGAAAGTTCAGTGACCGTAGTGTAAACTTCAAAAGTTGAGGGATCAAAACTGTAAATTTTTTAAACTTCAGGGGCTGAAAATGAAACTTTCTTAAACTTGAGGGGCTAAAAATGAAAATTCTAAAAATATTCTCAAAATTTTGCATTGAAAATCCCTGGGGTTTAACAGCCGTTAAAATAATTAACTGTAGGGACTAACCGTGTTAATTATTTGTTGGATATGCTGTTGGGTTGAATTGGATCAGAATCCGGGTTGGATCCGGGTCATAAATCTGGTTCGGATCATTGGTTCTAGATTGATTGGGTAAATGGAACGAATGTGGTTAAGACTCAAGTCCACATTCATTTGTTTTTCACATGTACGTGATAAAGGGAATAAAGTTGTGGGGTCCACCAAACAAACTTCATCCGTCAATTTTTGCTGCATGTGTCCTTCCCTTTTTTTTAGTCGAGAATAAGGATAAATGATGGGGTCCACAATAAAGTTCCACATTCATTTGCTTGGGGTTAGGAGACAATGACACATTTGTTGGACCCGCCAGCTATCACTCTTCCCTTCTTTCCTTGTATTTCCAGCCGACAAACAATAAATAGGATAAGCAATACCAGCCGTGGTTTTCCAATACCATGCACGGTTTTATAATCCATCCGACAAAGTGTGAGGTAGTGGTGGGTCCCGCTAGTTAAGATTCCTTTTTAATTACACCCATTGCCATCGTCAGGTACCGTGTATCTTTCTTCTTCATTTCAAAACAAAAACAATCAAAACCCTAACTCGTACGTTCCAACATCATTCACCATGAATTTTTCAGTCAACTGTATTCACTCGTGCATACAAGACCTCATACGTACGGTTCACACCTTCATCGTGTTCTTCATCCTTATGCAGATTCCGGTGACCGCAGGTGGTGGCTCACGGCGGTTCAAGGTGGTGTTCATGGCAAACACCTCAAAACCTCACCAAAATGCATCAAATTTTGCAGAAATGATCCTTGGAACCCGGCAAACACAAACCCATAAACGGATTACCCAAACAAATAACATAATTCATGCTATAATTCGATTTCAGTCTTAAAACTCAAAAACAAAATTTTCTTAGAACACACTCATAACAACGAATTGGAAGCTGTAAATTTGAGGAAATGATCCATGATGATTACCAACAACTCCTAATTCTTAAATTTTCCAGATTTGTGCTAAATCTCCAAAACCCAAATTTGGTCAACAAAAGTCAAAACGAATTCTAAACTTCAAATTCATCAAATTGCAACAGATTAATCTAATCTTGTTTGATCTTAGGCTCTGATACCATTTGATAAAACATGACTAGAAACTTCGAAATCAACAGGTTTAATTCACACAAAGGCGGAATTAGTGAATAAAACCATAACTAGTGAATATTAGGAGCTTTTTGGGATTAAATTAGTCAAACCACAACAAGGATTGTGTGATTAGATTAATGCCTAGAGCTATTGTTCACTACAGGAGTGATTTGGGTTGAGAGAGAAACGGATTAGGGTTACCAGATCTGAGTGGTGTATGTGTGTGAGAGAGGCTTAACCTAAAATGAAGAACATAACACATTATATACCCCTGCTATTGCATCAACCGCGCGTGCCAGCTATCACTCGTACGAGTGATCAACCTTAGCCGTACGGGTGATCACTCACTCTTGTATGTTTAGTCAGATTAGATTTATGACTCAGCTCAGCTCAACCGTGCATATGAGCTTGTCACCCGTATGAGTGAGACTTCACTCGTACGTGTGATAGAGTCTAGCAATGTCAACTTATCCTTTTTGCGTTCCTGCAGTACCTGTAACCACATATAAACACATATAGGATAATAACGAGCGATCATGGTAGCCCATACACTGAAGTACTAATCACAAACGTAGGTTAGATGTCTAGGGACTTACATAAAATGCATCAACTGTTGCAATGGATGGTAATAATGAAATTTTGCCATTGGCTTATGGAATTTGTAAAGGCGTGACAAACGAGGTTTGATCATGGTTTTTTAGCAATCTAAAAGATCATTTAACGCTTTGTGGTATGGGTGATCGTATGTCAGAGCTTACTTTTATATCTGATCGTGCCCCTTCAGTAGCCCATGGAATTTCAACTGTCTTTCCCAAAGCGTTTCATGCTTTCTGCGCACGTCATTTTTTCATGAACATCAAGGGAAAATCCAGCAAATTAAAGTATTTCGAATGGTGTCATGACTCATCCTAATCCATCTGGACGAATACATTACATTTGGTTACATCGCGAGGTACTTGACCTCTATATGATACATTTTACAAACATTGCATTCGTTTTTTAAAGACAACCTTTCATTTCATCGAAAGTTGACGGCATGCATACCATTTCATAATATATCCAACTATAATTGACTAAATAATAATCTTGATGAACTCAACGACTCGAATGCAATGTCTTTTGAAATATGTCATGAATGACTCCAAGTGATATCTCTAAAATGAGCAAATGCACAGCGGAAGATTTCTTTAATACCTGAGAATAAACATGCTTTAAAGTGTCAACCAAAAGGTTGGTGAGTTCATTAGTTTAACATAAATAATCATTTCCAACATTTTAATAGACCACAAGATTTTCATTTTCATTTCTCATAAATATACGTCCCATGCATAGAGACAAAAATATCATTCATATGGATTAAACACCTGGTAACCGACATTAACAAGATGCATATAGAATATCCCCATCATTCCAGGACACCCATCGGACATGATAAAATCGAAGTACTAAAGCATTCCAAATTCCAGAATGGGTCTTGTTGGGCCCAATAGATCTATCTTTAGGATTCGCGTCAATTAGGGGTGCACTAATTCTTAAAATTAGTGATGTTCCCTAATTCTTAGGCTACCAAGCTAAAAGGGGCATATTCGGCTTTGAACCATTCAACCATATAATGTAGTTTCGATTACTTGTGTCTATTTCGTAAAACATTTATAAAAGCGCATGTATTCTCAGTCCCAAAAATATATATTGCAAAAGCATTTAAAAAGGGAGTAATGAAACTCACTCTACAATATTTTGTAGTAAAAATATTCATACCACGATACTGAACAATGCAGGGTTGGCCTCGGATTCACGAACCTATATCATTTGTATATATATTAAATTATATAATCGTAATCGAACAAATTTATATATTATATCTTAAATTATATATTATACTTATTTAGTTTGTGTATCTATCCAAAATGCTTAATATATATGTAGTTATATTTATCTCATATTAGTATTATTTTGTAAATATCTAACTTGTCATTTATGAATATTTATATACAAATTGTTATACGATTAATACATATTTATAATCTTAATAATATCCTTAACTTTTATTTTAAATAAAATCTTAATGTTAATATTATTGATAATACTAAAAATAATAATACTTAAATGATACAGTTTATAATAATCTTAATAATACTAATGTTAATAACATGTCTAATACTTATAAATTTAAATATGATATTATTACTAATAACTATAATACTAACAATATCAACAATAATAATAATTAATCATAATATTAATAACGATACTTAAAATGATAAAATTAGTAGCAATAATTATATAAATCATACTTAAACTAATACTAATATTAATGATGATACTAATAATATTTAGTGATAAATCTAGTGATGATAATGATAATGATATTAATAATAATACTAATTATATTATTAATCTTAGTATGTATAATAACAATTGTAATTATTAATAATAATAATAGCAATAACAATAACAATATAATAATAATCATAATAACAATAACAATAATAATAATAATAATAATAATAATAATAAATAATAATAATAATAATAATAATAATAATAATAATAATAGTAATCCTATTATTAATAACATTCAATAATACTAATACTAACAATAATAATAATTGTAATACTTGATAATAACAATGATATTAATAACAATGAATTTTAAAAATAAAATACCTTGAAAACTAGCTCGCAAAAAGAATTGCCCAGAACGGGACTCGAAGCCTAGACCTTTCGCTCACCCAGATACCCTCCTGACCATCAAACCATAACTACTTTTTCTTATTTATAACCCATTTAAATTCCTTTAAACCTTTTCTATTTTTCCCTCATTACTCTCCTTCTCAAAAACTGATCGACTGGTAACCAAATCAATCCTTGCAGGTTTTATTTAAAACATATAATTGAAACAGAAATATTTTAGAGTTGTGATTTCCATTAACAAACAAAACAAAAAATATATGTATGTATATATATATATATATATATATATATATATATATATATATATATATATATATATATATATATAGGATTTAAATTGTCTGTTACGCGACAGGAAAATGAAATGAACTCGATTATTGAATTTTGATTTTTGTACCGTTTTAGACAAAAATTATAAAACGAATTATGTTTCAAATTATTCCTAGAAACTTTCATAATCGTTAATTGATCCGAAAACAACTCACAGCATTCGAATTTCTTGATGAACACATTCATTGACTTTTTGAAATTGAAGTTTGACCTTTGAAATTTGAATTCAAGAAACAAAATTAGAGTTTAGAAACTTACAGATAGTTCAAATGGATGATTTCTAACACGATGGCATTTATAGATTTTAGAATTTATTAAGGAATCGAGCTTTTGGACAATAGAACTAAAACAGAGCAGTCGATAATTATTTAAAAAAATTGAAATTGAATTTCTTTTATTTCCTTCAAATCATGTTAATGGATGGTTATATAGAGACTAAATGATATCTTTACAGCTCACTGGATCGAATTAGAGTTTGTTTGCTAGTTTCTTTGGGTCGTCATTTACATAGTCGATCAGTACACAAATATAAATAAAAAATATAAAGTGGAATGTAATTAACTATAAATTGGTACAATTGATATGGATGCATAACAGATTGGAGACCAAAAACAAAAACTTCTACAGCTTGATTGTGATGTTAAATAGATTTAGATTCTTTTACATGTAATTATCTTATTAATTATTAATTAAAATGAAAATACAAATTTTATATATTAGTATATTTATATAAGATATATATCTGTTTTATGCATATCTATATATACCTACATACATCAGTATATTTTTATATATACCGTATGTATGATCTTATCCTATTATTTTTAATAATTAATAATTAATAATTATAACTATATTAATAATAATAATAAAAATAATAATAATATTGATAATAAATATAATATTATTCATAATTATAATTTGTATTACTTATAATAATAATAATGATAACTATAATAATAATAAAGATTTCTAATGATAATAACAATAATAATACTAATCGTAGTAATAACTAAAATTATAATTTTTACTACTAATTATAGTAATAATGATATTAATATTGATAATAATAATATTAGTAATATTAATATTAATATAATACATTAAAGGTATCAAACTTTATATCTATATGTTATTTAGTAATGTTAATAATACTGATATTAATATTGATATTAATATATATTTTTAATCTTAATGAAAGTAATAATAATAATACTATTAATAATTATATTTTGACTTGTAATTACTTCTAATATATTAATGTTACAATTTATTAGTTATGTAATGTTTACTAGTTATATAATATATAGTTGAATATTTATACACTATATATATATATATATATATATATATATATATATATATATATATATATATATATATATATATATATATATATATTACAATATACATTTAATATTAACTACATATGGAAATAATATTCATGTATTTATAGATTCATTTTAATTCGAATGATTAAATTGTATTTTTATCATTATATACTTTTAAATTTGTACATATATATCTATATATATTTATTTACAAATTATTGTTCGTGAATCGTCGAGAACTATCCAAAGGTAAATGATTACATGAAAATGTTCAAAGATTTTGAGATTCAATTAAATAGACTTTGCTTATCGTGTCGAATCGAATAAAGATTCAAGTTTAAATTTGGTCAAAAATTTCCGGGTCCTCACAGTACCTACCCGTTAAAGAAATTTCGTCCCGAAATTTTATTGGGATGGTCATGGCTGACAATAAAAATGTTTACATGATGAATATGAGTTGATAATTAGTGTTTTATCATCATTGAGTAATATGGATAAAACGATTCGATTATTCGAAGAGTACGAGTGAAGCTATCATAAAAGAATGAAATGAGTAAATGCAGGTTCTACTTAATCGGTGACGTAGTCACGATTGATTTTCGGAATTCAAGGGATTAAAGAAAATCTTCGAAATCTATAAGATATGATTCTTCGGTAAATGAGGAAATTAGAATTTCTTTAATTAAATGCGATGATCTGCCTCGATTGCTCTGTCAAGTAATTTCATTATAAATTTACCTCTTCTGTTTTATTATTCTCACCATTCCTATACTTTCTTCCCTAATCCATACATCTAAAATTTGTAACAATGCTTAATCCAGTTCTGATCCTTGTTCTTATTCTGACTATCGTATCTGTCTTTATTCTTTTCCAACTCCCACCGGAGGATTCTATTCACTTCTATTATTACCTTGGGGTTATAGTATTTCTAATTCTCCCGTGTCTTTATCTTGCTATACGTATTGATATACACGGTTTGTAATTTCTGTGTTTGTGATCGGCTTTATATTTCTTGTTATGTTTCAGAGCTCCATGCTCTTGTTTTTCTCTTCCTGACTTCAAGTCAAGTGAATAATGGTCCAGAATTTGTAAGTATGGAGTTTCGAATGAATTTAATGTTCTAAACAAGAAAGAACATAATAGCACGATTTGATTTGTCAACTTACCAGAATCACTGAGAATAGAACTATCAAGAATATATTTTCTTGATATGTTTAGAAGTTAAGCAGAATGAAAGAGTTATGTAACATGACACATGATGATGGTATGATCTACTGTGAACCATCATCACGCTTCATTAGAAACTCAGCATGACTTACTGTAATATAATCACGTTGATCAAGTGTCATTATATTATACTAACTCATGCATCAGTTCCCAACACTTCTTCAAAATTCATTCATAATTTATACTTAGATATTACAGAAATTTCCAATATAATGGAATACAGAAAGTACGAAGAGGTATATAATTTCGAACAAGAATATTTATGAAAATATCTTCAGAAATATCAAAGATATCGATATTTATGACTATATTTTTGGAATTTCTAAGTTCGAAGAGTGATGGAAAAGATTTTTCGCAAGATTTTAACAAGAGTAAGGAGCAAGATATTCGTTGAAGGTTTCATTGGATCCAGAATTACCTGGGTTCTTTGAATACGTAGTATGATCTTTGTATTTATCCTTGGTCTCCATCATGGTTAGCTCAATTCGTTTTTCAGTACCAAATTTTTTTTATCGAGTATTCCTAACACTCCCTTCTTTATCATCAAACTTTTGGCCGTTTAAACCATCTATTATTTTGCTGTTTCCTCTGCATTTAATGCTACGATATCTGAATCATTGGTTATCAATTCGAGAGGTTTCAAGAGAATTGTGTTTTAGATGATTAAACGCTTATGGTAATGTGGTGGAATATAAAAGGTTCTCCTGTAATAATAAAAGAGCACGCATATAAATCAAGGTTATAGTAAGGTTATTTCGAACGAATGGTCGAAGTTGACTTGCTGGAGCTGTGCCAAAATTTGCTACCTTGAAAAGGAATTGTAAAGTTATTTTGGGTAATAATAATGCTAAATGATCTAGCACAGATACGTGTTAAACATTTACTCAGGTTCTGATTGTTTTCAGGTGTATAACTATGTACATCAATCTTTTCTTCCATAGATGAAGTGCGGTTGGTTCATCCTCTCGATTGAGGTGTTTTCAAGGATTATGAAAGGTTCGAACACGGATTGTAATCGTCAAGATACAAATGAAGTTTAAGATGAAATCAATTTACAATGGATGTTTAAGATGAAATCAAGTGGCAAACTTGAAGAATTGTTTAGTTTTATATGTTATAATTAATATTTTAATTCATTTTAATTGTCCAATGTTGGTAGTCCACAGTTAGCAGTCCACAGTTACTAATTCAATAATTCATATATAGTTTATAATATTTGAATTAATTAATACGTATCATGACCCGTGTACATGTCTCAGACTCGATCACAACTCAAAGTATATATATTATTGTAGAATCAACCTCAACCCTGTATAGCTAACTCGATCATTACTGCATATAGAGTGTCTATGGTTATTCCAAATAATATATATAGATGCGTCGATATGATATGTCAAAACATTGTATACGTGTCCCGATATTTAAAATACGTAAATAACAGTATTTAAATGACGATAAATAAAGTGCGTAAAATAAATAACAGAAATTAAACGACGATAAATAAAATTGCGAGAATATAAATTGCGAAAAATAAACTGCGATAAATAAATCGCGATAATAAAATGTAATAAGAAATTAACAGTTAGTTAGGAATAGTCAGCTAGGATTTTGTTAGCGTGGATTCTTAACAAAATTTTCTCATGATTAATTTGTTTGTTTCTAACAAATTTTATTTTTGTCCAATGTTTTCTTCATTATGCCACTTGTTGGATTCTGATAGATCAAAATCCAAATATGAAATTGAATGAAAAGGGTTATTCTGTAGTGAACGGATACGTATATCGGTGGTTGTAAATAGGATAGTAAATGACTGTTGAATTAGATTTGAAAGAATGTACAGTGTACTTATTAATGTGAAATCTAAATATTCCTCGGGTATTACCTACCCGTTAAAATATTTTCACCGTTAACAGTTTGTACGAAAGAATTTTTAATTACAATCTTTATGAAAATATATATACATATATATTTTCTTCAGATGTAATCATGGATTTAATGAGTCAATATGATATTAAACTCATTTGATTTACCATTAGAACAAGAATATATAATCTCTAAAACATTAGAGATTACATAATCGTCATGTCGAATGAAGATAAATGATGTAGAACGATTCGCAGATTGATGATTATGCTTGAGGTACATAATGAGATGTTGAGGTGTGTGATGTTGAACTTGGGTTGTTGGTGGTACTGGTATTGATGTTGGTGCTATTGTTGGTGCAGGTGATGTTGTTGTGAAGCTGGTAAGTTTTGCACCATATTCTCCAAATTGATTACTCGAGCGCGAAGATCGTTGACTTCTTCTATTATTTCGGAATGATTGTCGGTCAGAATGAGTGGATGAATAAGGTTTAGAATCTGAGATAGTATGTAATCATGACGAGATATTCGGGAAATGAGGGTGAAAATGGTATTTCAGACTGGTTCACCGGTAAGTGCTTCATGTTCTTCGCCAAGAGGTGAATTTGGTTGATGGAAAGGATCACCTTCTTTTTATCTCCAATGATTAAGTAGGCTATGAACCCATCAAATGAATTGGTTGATTCATTCTGGTGACACTACTTTCGGAGCTTAGGTGAAACTCCATATCGAAATAGCTGTCGGAATCTGAGGAATTCGAACTGGTTGAGGGATTCATCTCGTACGATCAGATGAAGGATTTTCGATAAGAAATAGATTATAGGATGTAGATTAGTACCCTGTAATACATAATTTACATATGCATATATAATACTAAAATCCCATAAGTTACGGAGGAATCTACGGAAGATGTCAGGCAAAGGTAACAGTAACAGATACGCTAAGATATGAATTAGCAGATATGCTAAGATATGAGTTGTGTCTATACACTATCTAGGCAATAGAGGCAGTAAGATGTGTCTAGACTTTAAGGATGATAAGCAAATAATTTTCGACACTAAATGATAAGCAAAAACTTTTGACATGCAGACACGGTCGAAGTCCAGACCCACTAATGCATCTAAACAACTATCAGTTAGACACACTAATGCAAGTCCTGGTTCGCTAAGACCACCGCTCTGATACCACATGTCATGACCCGTCGTCCTAATCCATCTGGACGAATACATTACATTTGGTTACATCGCGAGGTACTTGACCTCTATATGATACATTTTACAAACATTGCATTCGTTTTTAAAAGACAACCTTTCATTTCATCGAAAGTTGACGGCATGCATACCATTTCATAATATATCCAACTATAATTGATTTAATAATAATTAATGATACCGCCACCCGTAGGCGCACCGCAAGAGTATGCGGACAATCACTATTGTGCGTATGCGTGTTCTTGTGTGCGGTATGCGGCGTGCGAATGCCTTTGTTCCCGGTACGGCGGTTGCTTAGCTGTCAAGTAAATATCTTTTCCATAATTATATCCGTGATTTGGGGGAGTCAGTTATGGATACGATTAACGTGATCTGGGACAGTTCTAGAATTAGGGTTTGCCTATAAATACAAACCCTAATCATCATTTACCGGACACATCACATTACGTAACCATCGCATACGATACACATTACGTAAAGCAGCATCATTCAGCATCTTTTCAAGGTTAACAGGTTAGTCTTTTGTAAGCTAGTACCTACGACCTTATTTGGGGCCTCTTGATCGACGACCGTTATCGAAGGTGGACTTAATCACTTGGCCACCCCGCTGACATCATCATGTCGGCCAGGGTTATTCACGGTAGCCGGACCGGAGAGCCATGTTCTAAGATCCTTAAACCCCTCCTTATGTATTGAGCAGGCATATTAAACTCCACGGTTAAAATATGCATGATCAAGTGGTGCTTTCATTGAGAGTCGAATTAATTCAAGACTGTTTAATTGCTTTTTTAAGGTTTTGAATTGTATGACTCGTTATTTACAGAATTTTTGAATTTTTTCTTTAACAGTATCATGACTTCCGAGGAATCATCGGAACATACCCAAACAGATATTCAAACCGCACCGTCTGGTAGTCAACAGACATCGGTTATGACTACGGAGGCGGCTATTCAGGCGGGGTACACGATGTACCCTCCACCTATATCCGGCGAACCCTTTCAGAGGTACAAGCCGATATATTCAGACGGGGTTACACCGCCAAGAGCAAACTCACCAGTCACAACCACGCGGCTGGACTTTTCGTCAGTGGATCCAAGGGTCATCTTTGCAGGCACTAGCGGTGGAACAACGGGGCCGCATGTGGTTTACTGCGGCCAGGTACCTATTTACAGTACCACTGTTTCAATACCTCTGCATACGCAGAGCATTCAGCAGAATTCGTCATTTACACCGTTGCAACCTTGGCAACCACCGCGCCCAGTTTCACAATTTTTAACTCCTGCGAATGCGCAGGCATTACTTAATAGTTGGGGATTTGGTGTCATCCCAGATGCAAACTCTCATTGGGCCCCGATAACAGCGCAGCAGCAAAGCACAGCGCATACAGTTGGGCTTTTAAGTGTGTATCCTCAAGTTTCGCAGATATCTGCGCCACAGGTTTCGCTTCCTTTACAGCCACATGTGTACTCTGCGTCTTCAAGTTATCCCTCTTTTCCAACGCATCAGCCTTGGTTATATCCGCAGACGCAGGGTCAACCTTGGCAAAATGTTCAAGGGCAGGCAAATCTTGCAAGTCAATTCATGCAGGCCGCACCTCCTGATATGGTTCACTTATTTTCACAACCTGACTTTGTTCAGGACATGATGAAGCGTTTCTTTGCAAACTTGAAAGGGGATCCTGTTAAACCACCCTTCGAGTTACCGACTACCTTTGACAAGTTTCCTCCGCATATATCCGCATACCCGTTTCCATCAGCACCAAAGATACCTAGCACGTTGGGTACTTACAATGGCCTGACTGATCCAGATGATTTTTTACAGCGCTTCGAAGGCACAATGCGCACTCAAGGCTGGGTGGATCCGGTTGCGTGTCAGATATTTCCTATGACACTACAGGGTATTGCTCGTGAGTGGTTTAATAAGTTGCTGGCGGGTAGTATTACCGGGTTTATGGATCTGCGTACAAAGTTTTTGCTGCAATATCAGAATCAGAGACCACGCAAGCGCACTCACATTGAATGCCATGACATCGTACAGAAGTCCAAGGAATCTTTGGGCGAATTTCTCACAAGGTATACTAATGAGTGCCTGCGTATACCAGATCTCAAACCAGAGCAACAGATTTCCGGACTCATACATGGTATAAACTCAGAACGTCATCCAACACTGGTAAGGCGTCTGCGCCATACAGTCCCAACAACTTATGCTGAGGCGCTTAATGAATGCCACGACTATATGCGGAGTGGCGAAGATAATGACATCCCAACAGCTAGCTCACGCAACGAGAGGAAGGACGATGATGATCGTTCGCGCGATCAAAATCGTGGTAACAACTCTCGCGGAAGGTATCCTAGCGGTGGTCCTATCAGGAATGATAAAGGGAAATCAAGTGGCAATTATCGAAACAATAATCAGCGCGGCATCAATAATCAGAACTATGCGCTACTCAAAAGTTTGTCTAAAACGCCCAAGGAAATTTTGGCAACGGAGCCAGTATGCGCGACCTTCGCGGTTCCAACTCCGCTTACAGAATTTGGCAAGCGGGACAAAACAAAGTATTATGAATTTCATGACGATTATGGTCACGACACCAATCGGTGTAAAAACTTGATGGAACGGGTTCTGGAAGCGCTTCGCGCGGGCAAATTGGATCATCTAAAACCACCTAAAAAGGACAAGGGGAAGGCCGCAGAAGAGGCTTCGAAGTCTAAGACTTTCGCGTGGCAGAAAGTTGACAAAGCGAAAAATGCCGACTTAACCATTAACATGGTTGACGCAGAGAAAATCAGCCAGCGGAGAAAGTACAACGATCACCAGGATTGGGAGCTTCTCCCGATCACTTTCCCTCCTGTAATGTCAATTGATTCTGTTAATGAGCCCATTATCATCAAGTGTCGCATCCCCGATTGCGGAATCCAGGTTAAGCGCATGCATGTTGACACTGGCAGCGGTGTCGATATTATGTATGAGCATTGTTATCGTTTCCTTCCGGCAGAAGTCAAAGCGCAGTTACGCCAGCCTGATATTACGCTATCAGGGTTTTCTGGAGAAAACTCGTGGCCGCTAGGCCGAATAGAGTTAATGATAGAGCTTGCGGATGACAGGAACCCGCAGATGATCAGGCGTGAATTGGTCGATTTTTATGTGGTTCGTTCAACTTCACGATATAACGCACTGCTAGGGAGAAACTTCATACGGCGTTTCAACATCATACCATCGGTAGTGCATGGTTTGATCAAGTTTCCCACAGTAGGAGGTGTTGCCACGGTTGCGTCACATCAAACAACCGAGTTGTGTGGCTCAGTTGCACCTATAAGCACTCCTAGCGTGGGAGAACAACTGGTAAATTGTGCAGTCATTGCAAATCGCTTGCATTCGGATAAGCGAATTAAAATCGGCGCAGGCTTGTCAGCCGAAACAAAGGCCAAATTGCATGGAATTTTGTCCGCAAACGCAGATGTTTTCGCGTGGCATGAGTCAGACATGACTGGGGTTCCGCGTGATATTGCGGAACATAAGTTAAATGTTAATCCATCATTGACACCCGTTAGGCAAAAGAAGCTGCTTATGGACCTAGACCGCAGTGATTGGTTGTGCGCAGAGGTGGACAACCTTGTCAAAGCAAACATTCTGCGGGAAGTGCGTTATCAGACGTGGGTTGCAAATCCTGTGTTGGTAAAAAAGGCTGACGGTAACTGGCGAATGTGCGTTGATTTCAAGGACATTAATAAGGCATGTACCAAGGACAACTACCCTCTCCCGGAGATAGACTGGAAGGTAGAATCACTATCGGGATTTAGGTACAAGTGTTTTCTGGACGCGTACAAGGGTTATCACCAAATCTTAATGGTTGTGGAAGATGAGGACAAGACTGCTTTTCATACGCCGCAGGGTATTTATTGTTACACAAAGATGCCTTTCGGTTTAAAGAATGCTGGCGCAACCTATCAGCGTGTAATTGACGCAGCATTCAAGCACCAAATCGGTAGAAATCTTGAAGCGTACGTCGACGACTTGGTAATTAAAAGTAACACCGAGGAAGACATGCTCGCGGACATCCTGGAAACGTTTGCATCTCTGCGCAGGATCAACATGAAGCTTAACCCGCTAAAATGTAGTTTTGGGGAAGAGAAAGGCAAGTTTTTAAGTCATGTGGTGACAGCGAGGGGTATCAAGGCCAATCCCAAAAAGATTGAAGCCATTGATCATTTGCCATCTCCGAAGACAAAGAAAGATGTGCAGAGTCTAACGGGGAAGCTTGCGGCTATCACACGGTTTCTGTCGAAAGCCGCAGAATGACAGTTGCCATTCTTCAATACTTTGAAAAATTGTTTGAAGAAAAAAGACTTCGTATGGACTCAGGAAGCGGAATCAGCCTTTCAGGAGATGAAAAAGGTTCTAGCAGAATTACCAACACTTACTGCGCCAGTATCAGGAGAAACGCTAACGCTGTACCTCGCGGCATCGAAGGAAGCTGTCAGCTCAGTCCTCATCGCGGATCGCGGAAAGGTAATCCATTAATTTACATGCTTTATTTATATCGCAGAAACTTAACGACTGAGGTTTTTCTCAGACGCAAATGCCGGTCTACTTCGTAAGCAAGACGCTGACATCAAGCGAAGTAAACTACTCACCGATAGAAAAGCTTGTATATGCGCTAGTCCATACGGCGCGGCATTTGCGCCGATTTTTTCAAGCACATCCAATCGTGGTCCTAACTGATCAACCAATCAAACAGGTTGGTAAACGCCTACTTTGCGGCAATGACCGGGGTTAACGCATTGACTAACGCAATCATTTTTCTTTCAGGTGTTATACAAGCCTGAGATTTCTGGCCGAATGGCTAAGTGGGCAGTTGAATTAGGTGAACATGAAATAAATTTTTCTTCGCGAAGTGCGGTTAAGGGTCAAATACTTGCTGATTACCTAGCAGAATTACCTGCGGATGTCGAGGCATCAGCAGAACATTAGGATCCACCTGCACCAACTTTGTCACCATGGGAATTGTACACCGATGGAGCGTGCAGCGCATCTGGTGCAGGTGCGGGTGTAATTTTAACAGGCCCGGATGGTGAAGAGCATACATACACACTGCGGTTTAATTTTGCTATTACAAACAACGAAGCAGAGTATGAGGCTCTGTTAGCAGGTATGCGCATTGCGCATAAGTTAAATGTTAAAATTTTGCACGCTTATGTGGATTCAAAGCTAGTTTGCAGTCAAGTTAGCGGAGATTTTGAAGCGCATGACATAGCCATGCAGCAATATCTATCGCTTGTTCACAACCTCGCTGACCAGTTTGAAGCTTTTCAAATCTCCCACGTAATGCGGGGGCAAAATAAGAAAGCGGATGCCCTAAGCAAACTGGCTGCCTTGGCTTTTGATCATATGGGGAAGAAAGTTCTAATAGAAGAACTCAATGCAAAATCCATTGTTATGATGCCTTTAGTGGCACCAGTTGAGGAATCAAGCTCAACATGGATGACGCCCATCGTGGCTTTTCTGCGGGATGGAACTTCTCCTGCAGATTCCGCTGACGCAAAGAAAGTCCGTGTTAAGGCACCGCTGTATGCCGTTGAGGGTAACGTCCTATATCGAAAGAATTATTTGGGACCGCACTTAAGGTGCCTTGGCCCGAAAGAGGCGGAGGAAGTTGTACGCGAGGTGCATGAGGGTGCATGCGCACTCCATTCGGGGCACAGGTCCATTGTGTCAAAAATAATGCGGCTAGGATATTATTGGCCCACCATGTATGCGGATAATGCGCGCATAGTTAAGCAATGTGAATCATGCCAAATACATGCACCTATTAGCAGAGCACCTGCGCATCCAATGATACCAGTCTCCTCACCGTGGCCATTCTGCAAATGGGCAATCGACATAGTCGGACCATTCCCAAAAGGCCGAGGTAATTTTATCATTTATTTTCTAAACATGCTACTCACATCAGTGTCTTACGCACATTCTGCGCACGCAGGAAACATCAAATTCTTGATTGTTGCAATCGACTATTTCACAAAGTGGGTCGAAGCGAGACCGCTGGCAGCAATCTCAGGAAAAAGGGTGCGAAATTTTGTATGGGAAGACATCGTCTGTCGATTTGGTATACCAAACGAAATTGTTAGCGATAACGGTACGCAGTTCGTGGGTGACCCTTTTCGCAGCTGGTGCACGGAGCTTAATATTAAGCAAACTTTTACATCTGTTGTGCATCCGCAGGCGAATGGCCAGTGCGAAGTCACCAACCGGGATATAGTAGCTGGAATCAAAGCTAGGTTGGGTCATGGTCGCGTTGGTTGGGTGGATGAACTACCGAAGGTTTTATGGGCGCATAGAACAACACCCAAAGCAAGCACTGGTGAGAACCCGTTCAGTTTGGTCTATGGATCAGAAGCTGTTGTACCCACAGAAATTGGGGTACCAACGTTCCGCATACAAAATTTTGATGAGCAAAATAACTCTGAAGCTTTGCGGGAAAATCTTAATTTGCTGGAAGAGCGCAGACTCTCTGCGGCTGTCAACGAAGCAAATAACAAGCAAAAAATCGCAAAGTACTATAATCAGCGTGTGCGTTCGCGCTCTTACAAGTGCGGTGACTTGGTTTGGCGTCAGAACGACGCAAGCCATGCGGAGGATACTGGGAAACTGGGCCCCCGTTGGGAAGGTCCATACAGGGTAGCAAAGGCAAACAATACCGGGGCGTACCATCTCGAGACACTAGATGGGAAACCTGTGAAATGCACTTGGCATGCGACGTTATTGAAAAAATGTTATATGTAGCTAGGTGGACCTGATCACTCCAGTTTATTGTAGCACATTATTTTTTCTATGTATTTTTCGTCCGTTTGGATGTGTCGCGGTTGTAATTGTGATTAATGCCAATTAAATATTTACTCGCGCATACTTTTGTTGTTTAAATCTTTTTGTATGCGGTTCCTGCCTACTTAAGGGGTATCCTCTAGCCCTCGTGCGGCAGAAGCCTGTTTGGTTACAAGGCTAGACGCTAACGGCAGGCAAAGGGAATTGGTTTTCCCCTAGCCAAGCGCCACGCAGACTAGATGGCTGCAAAGTCGACTTAAAAAAATACAAGCATTGGTTTGCTTGTGCGTAATTACTCTCGCATTGGTTTGCTTGAGGAACTCAAAGCGTAAAAACATTGGCTTGTTTTTAGTTGCGTTGCTTACCATACAGCTATAGTGCACCTCTAGTACATGACAAAGCGATAACGCAGTAGCTTTCGAGTCTAAATTATTAAAGGGTAATTGTTAAAGTATTGGTTTATTTTACGCAGTACCATCCGCATACGCATGAGTTTTGGTTAACTATGCGCATGGGCATGCGGTTCACATTTTGTTTTGATTCGCGATATATAAACAAATAAACACACTACGCATGCATATCAGGAATATATATACATCAAATTAAGTTGTTACATAAGAGGTAATTGTTTGTAACGCCTGCCCAACACGGGACTTAGGGCTGCAAAAATACAAATACCTGCCTAAGCATAGGACTTACGGCGCAATCCAACACTAATAATCCTCCTTTAAAAACCCATCGATCGACATGTTCGAGTCCGCAGCGAATGCGTTGATTAGGGGGATAGGGATGGACTTGATGGCTTCTTCCGCCTCCATTAACACTGCAGCCGTTCCCTCTTTTAGCTTCTTTTGAACGATGTCGGGGAACGGCGGTGTTAGACCGCAAGCTTGGATTACCTCCTGCACAGCCTTGTTGATTTCATGGTCCCTGACCGCATCAACGTAGGCATTGAACTTGTCGGACAGAGGCTCTGAGTCCATCACCTTTTGCGCAATGGTAGGGAGTGCGGTGCGCAGCTTCGCTAGATCCGCCTTTGCCAGCTCGCGGTTGGTTACCGCGTCATCCCTTTCCCTCGTAACTTTCTCAAGCTCCGACCGCAAACGTTCTGCATCCCCCTTCGCCTGCTCAACCGCACCAACCAGCTCATGGCTCTTTTTTCTTTCCTCAATCAGCGCGGCTTTGGTTTCATTCGCGGTCGACTCAACCGCCTTACGCGCCTCCTCAGCAGCATTCCTATCCTTCTTGACCTGATCTACACCCGCCTGCAGTAGTCCTAGCTCTACCTCTTTGCGCAAAGCTAGCTGGTATATGCTAGAAGAGCGGCGGGCCTGATCCGCAAACATGCCGAAAAATACAAGGCCGTTTTGAATGAAGGCATTGTACGCCTGGTTAAACGGTAGAGCGGCCAGTTGCTCGCGGAATTCATCCGGAAAGATATGCTGCAGGAACGCAGACTGCTCTGCGGCATTTTCCGCGGAAGACTGTGTGAGTTGGCTGAGGTTGGCAACGCGGAAGCTACCTTGCGGAGGAGTTGGTGTGGAATCGGAATCCACGTGTATTGTCGTATCCTTTGATGTGGTGGTAGCTTGGAGATCTGGGTTGACCCGCGGGGTGGACGGCTGCGTCTCCTCCACATGCTCTGCATATCAGTAAATAGTTATAACGTGAACTTTAGTATGCGGTAAAGGCGCAAGGAATGGACGCTTACCAGTAATGGGGGGAAGTAGTTCTGCGGAGCGTGGCTCGATTGGAACAAAGTTATCGTTCCGCATGTCCTCCCTTTGTTTAGGAGTCATCTTCTTCTTCTTCTGCTGAGCCGCAGAGGTCTCAGCTGCTTTGCGTTTGTTTCCAGATGCCGCCGGCGATTGCTCCACGTCTTCGCTAGCTTTCTCCTGCTCTAGCTGTACGTTCACATCTTGCTTGCGGAAGGAGATTCCCGCAATCTCTTCCGCAGTCAGCACCTTCTTCATCCTCATTTCTGCAAAGATACGCGCATGCGTTAGATAATATACATACAAAAACAGTTTAGTACGCGATTATACTATTCCTACCCTTTCCATCCGGTCCGACTATGGCTGGGCGCACATCCTCCCATGGCCAGTGTGCGGATATCTTCCCTAGCCGCAGCATTACGTTCCCATATGATCGATGCACTAGCTGTGCGTTTGCACACTCCGCTAATAGTTTCCTTTCATCCTCATCCAGGGCGGGGGTCTTGTTTACATCCTTCTCCACCTTCTCGAACCATATCAGCGTTTGCGGGAAGTTTGCACTCACCACAGTTTGGTCGACGAAAAAGAATGTCTCTTTCCAATTCCCCGCATTCGATTTTGGGGTCTTGGTGAAGTTTTGACGAGCGAAGAAGGTGAACCACGATTTGTGGTGGTGGGCTAGTCGGTATAAATGGCAAAACACCTTCACCAGGGGCACTTTCTTGAGTGCAACGCACCACATCTCGAACAAGACTATTTTTCCTATAGCGTAAGGGTGTAACTGACCTAATCCAACCTTAAAGTGATCTAGCACGCCCAGGAAGAAATCAGTGGGAGGAACCCTGAAGTTTCCATGCTTAAAAGCATGTTCGTAAATAGCCACCTTTTTCTCCGGTGGCTCGTGGGCTCGCTGATTGGACAAAGGGGGCACCGGATTGTACTTGGCTAAGGGAGGATACTGTTTCACTAAGTAATCTATGTGCTTCTGCTCTATAACAGCCTCTACGCTATCTACATACGTCTCGTTAGCTTTAGTCATTTTCTAGGAGTAATCGGATGAATACTAACCTTTAAATGGTGGCCGGAATGTTCGATTTTTGATCGGAATTCAAATTGGCAGCGTAACGAGGAAGCTTGAAGCAGGAAAGTGGAAATGAGCTGCAAAATGGGGTATTTATAGGGAAGATTGGATGGAGTGGTGTGATCGTGGCTGTACACGTGTTACGCAATCGACGGCCAGCACTTTATTTATGCGTGTGGATGCCAGTTGGGTATGATTACATGTACGCGCATGGTTGGCACGCGCCTGACACACTGCCACTTTATGTCATGTCCGCCGAATGGGCTTCTGCGATTGTGACAGGCATTTAATGGCATCGAGGCGCACGCGGAATATTAAATGCTAGCCGTTTTCTTGTTTTTTCTTTCGCTTAATAGTTTGATATCATACGCCTCGCGACATATAACATCAAACTGGGGGGACATAATGATACCGCCACCCGCAGGCGCACCGCAAGAGTATGCGGACAATCACTATTGTGCGTATGCGTGTTCTTGTGTGCGGTATGCGGCGTGCGAATGCCTTTGTTCCCGGTACGGCGGTTGCTTAGCTGTCAAGTAAATATCTTTTCCATAATTATATCCGTGATTTGGGGGAGTCAGTTATGGATACGATTAACGTGATCTGGGACAGTTCTAGAATTAGGGTTTGCCTATAAATACAAACCCTAATCATCATTTACCGGACACAGCACATTACGTAACCATCGCATACGATACACATTACGTAAAATAGCATCATTCAGCATCTTTTCAAGGTTAACAGGTTAGTCTTTTGTAAGCTAGTACCTACGACCTTATTTGGGGCCTCTTGATCGACGACTGTTATCGGAGGTGGACTTAATCACTTGGCCACCCCGCCGACATCATCATGTCGGCCAGGGTTATTCACGGTAGCCGAACCGGAGAGCCATGTTCTAAGATCCTTAAACCCCTCCTTATGTATTGAGCAGGCATATTAAACCCCACGGTTAAAATATGCATGATCAAGTCTTGATGAACTCAACGACTCGAATGCAACGTCTTTTGAAATATGTCATGAATGACTCCAAGTAATATCTCTAAAATGAGCAAATGCACAGCGGAAGATTTCTTTAATACCTGAGAATAAACATGCTTTAAAGTGTCAACCAAAAGGTTGGTGAGTTCATTAGTTTAACATAAATAATTGTTTCCAACATTTTAATAGACCACAAGATTTTCATTTTCATTTCTCATAAATATACGTCCCATGCATAGAGACAAAAATATCATTCATATGGATTGAACACCTGGTAACCGACATTAACAAGATGCATATAGAATATCCTCATCATTCCGGGACACCCATCGGACATGATAAAATCGAAGTACTAAAGCATTCCAAATTCCAGAATGGGGCTTGTTGGGCCCAATAGATCTATATTTAGGATTCGCATCAATTAGAGGTGCACTAATTCTCAAAATTAGTGATGTTCCCTAATTCTTAGGCTACCAAGCTAAAAGGGGCATATTCGGCTTCGAACCATTCAACCATATAATGTAGTTTCGATTACTTGTGTCTATTTCGTAAAACATTTATAAAAGCGCATGTATTCTCAGTCCCAAAAATATATATTGCAAAAGCATTTAAAAAGGGAGTAATGAAACTCACTCTACAATATTTTGTAGTAAAAATATTCATACCACGATACTGAACAATGCAAGGTTGGCCTCGAATTCACGAACCTATATCATTTGTATATATATTAAAATATATAATCGTAATCGAACAAATTTATATATTATATCTTAAATTATATATTATACTTATTTAGTTTGTGTATCTATCCAAAATGCTTAATATATATGTAGTTATATTTATCTCATATTAGTATTATTTTGTAAATATCTAACTTGTCATTTATGAATATTTATATACAAATTGTTATACGATTAATACATATTTATAATCTTAATAATATCCTTAACTTTTATTTTAAATAAAATCTTAATGTTAATATTATTGATAATACTAAAAATAATAATACTTAAATGATACAGTTTATAATAATCTTAATATTACTAATGTTAATAACATGTCTAATACTTATAAATTTAAATATGATATTATTACTAATAACTATAATACTAACAATATCAACAATAATAATAATTAATCATAATATTAATAACGATACTTAAAATGATAAAATTAGTAGCAATAATTATATAAATCATACTTAAACTAATACTAATATTAATGATGATACTAATAATATTTAGTGATAAATCTAGTGATGATAATGATAATGATATTAATAATAATACTAATTATATTATTAATCTTAGTATGTATAATAACAATTGTAATTATTAATAATAATAGCAATAACAATAACAATATAATAATAATCATAATAACAATAATAATAATAATAATAATAATAATAATAATAATAATAATAATAATAATAATAATAATAATAATAATAATAATAATAATAATAATAATAATAATAATAATAATAAATAATAATAATAATAATAATAATAATAATAATAATAATAATAATAATAGTAATCCTATTATTAATAACATTCAATAATACTAATATTAACAATAATAATAATTGTAATACTTGATAATAACAATGATATTAATAATAATGAATTTTAAAAATAAAATACCTTGAAAAACTAGCTCGCAAAAAGAATTGCCCAGAACGGGACTCTAACCCTAGACCTTCCGCTCACCCAGATAACCTCCTGACCATCGAACCATAACTACTTTTTCTTATTTATAACCCATTTAAATTCCTTTAAACCTTTTCTGTTTTTCCCTCATTACTCTCCTTCTCAAAAACTGATCGACTGGTAACCAAATCAATCCTTGCAGGTTTTATTTAAAACATATAATTGAAACAGAAATATATTTAGAGTTGTGATTTCCATTAACAAACAAAACAAAATATATATATATATATATATATATATATATATATATATATATATATATATATATATATATATATATATATATATATATATATATATATATATATATATATATATATATATATATATATATATATATATATATAGGATTTAAATTGTCTGTTACGCGACAGGAAAATAAAATGAACTCGATTATTGAATTTTGATTTTTGTACCGTTTTAGACGAAGATTATAAAACGAATTATGTTTCAAATTATTCCTAGAAACTTTCAAAATCGTTAATTGATCTGAAAACAACTTACAGCGTTCGAATTTCTTGATGAACACATTCATTGACTTTTTGAAATTGAAGTTTGACCTTTGAAATTTGAATTCAAGAAACAAAATTGGAGTTTAGAAACTTATAGATAGTTCAAATGGATGATTTCTAACACGATGGCATTTATAGATTTTAGAATTTATTAAATAATCGAGCTTTTGGACAATAGAACTAAAACAGAGCAGTCGATAATTATTTAAAAAAAAAATTGAAATTGAATTTCTTTTATTTCCTTCAAATTGTGTTAATGGATGGTTATGTAGAGACTAAATGATATCTTTACAGCTCACTGGATCGAATTAGTGTAACACCGGCCATTTTTTTTTTTTTTAAATACACAGCGGAAGACTTTATTAACAAACACAATATAAGTCACGTCCTTACGTTTAAGTTTACACAACGGTGTTACGTTATCACAAAACATTATTTATACAAAAGTCCACATCAGAGTTGGGTTGTCAAACATGTCTTCTGCAATAGCACCCTTCCCGACTAGCAGTACCTAAACCTGCAAGGGGAGAATATGTGGGGGATTAGCGCATCGCTAAGTGAATGGAATCTATCTAACAGATATAGCTTAAGTCACACACAAGCTATATACTAACAACAACACATGCTAACTACCAACTAGCATACAATAAGACAATACAAGGATCGGCAGCTTGTACGAGCACACGACTCCCAGCTGATCGGGCCTGAGTCTACCGATAGTCCCTGCTACTCAATTCACAGTATAGTTATCCAGATGCAGGGGATGCATCATTCACACTATACTCCACAATCAGTAGCCTATGGACCCAACCTCCCCTAGGCACGGTTGACCTCATACGGACTCTAACCTCTCCTAGGCATGGTCTCGAGTCCCCAGTCTCCCTAGGCCCGACTGGTGCCATTCACACAGTGTACACATAATTCACATACAACATCAGGCATACTATATTATTCTAACATGGCAATTTCTACACTATGCATGGTAAAAGAGTCAACCACAGTAGCATGATATGCTACTTAAACTCTATCCGGAGATAGACCCACTCACCAATTACCAGTAACTGCTCAGTTATTATTTCTGAGCTTCTTCCTTGTCCTTATCTCCTGAGAACAGCAAAAACCAAGTTAGAATAGTGTTCCCATCAAGATTAGACACACTGACAGCGAATTATAGCAAATTCATAAAAAAATGCGTCCGCTAAAATTTTCATGCTTAACACTTGTGCACTTTCAAAATTTACATCCTGAACACCAAAATATAAACGGGCAGCATAACGGCTAGAAAAAGGCACTTTGGTAAAACATTCTGCCCTGTACACCCAGTCGGTCGACTGTCTCCTCAATCGGTCGACTAAGGTAGACAGTCGGTCGACTGTTGACACAACCGGTCGACTGACTTTCCCAATCGGTCGACTTATTTGGTATATCCACAACCGGCCAAAAGTCAAACTCAGTCGGTCGGTTCACTTGCCAGTCGGTCGGTTCACCCTCAGTCGGTCGACTGTCGACCGACAGTCGGCCGACTGTGTTCATCTTCCTCAGAAACTGAACAAAGGCTACGGACTTCATGATGAAATCCTTAAATCTCGATCTAGAGCTCGTTTTAAACACCAAAATCGACTACCACTTGTTCACTACTTGTTATAGACTCAAAACCCACAACAATTTGACCATAACAACACTTAAATCACTTGTTTTGACACAATTCAAGCTTTTTACAAAACTCACACAAAACCAAGAATTTAACAACGAATTGAACACAAAAACACATGTTACTTACCTTGATAGACTCAGTAATCTGTAAGAAACAAGATGGTATGAACAATTTGAGCTCTAGAACACAATTTAGGAATTAGGGTTTGGTTAGGTGGGAGGGATGAAGGTACGGTGTATTTTCTAAAAATGGGAAGAAAATGAGAAAGTGGCAGCTGGTATAACACTTAATTGTGTTATATCACAATACCTCTCAACACACGAGTATTTACCAGTTATCTGATATCTTTCTCACAAGATTAGGTAACCCAAACGAGGTCCAAATAAAATAAACAAACCTGTTCTGGGACCCTTGTCACAAACTGGTCACAACACAATTATAATAAAACACTAATTAAATAATTAAAATAAAAGCACGTAAGACTAAGCACAAACCCTTAGGGCAAAATGGACAACTCACAACTAGCCCGGGTTTCAGTCTGTTACAAATCCACCCCCCTTAAGGAGATTTCGTCCTCGGAATCTGGTCTTGGTCAAATAAATGAGGGTAGCGTTTTCTCATCAACTCTTCCGTTTCCCACGTAAGATTAGATCCCAAACTGTGTTTCCACTCAATCAACACCATCGGAATCTCTTTCTTTCTCAGCTTAGTCACCTTTTGGTCAATCACGCGGACCGGCTCTTCCACCAATTTCTTATTCAAATCGACCCTTAAATCTTCTAAAGGAAGAAGTTGTGTTTCATCGTCGACTATACACTTACGAAGATAACATACGTTGAATGTATTATGAATACCAGCTAACTCTGGTGGAAGATCTAACACCACAGTCTGATCATTCAACACTTCACTGATCGGAAACGGACCAATAAATCTCGGTGCTAACTTACCACGTTTACCGAATCTGATAACCCCTTTCCACGGCGAAACTTTCAGATACACTCGTTCACCCACACTAAAGGTTACCGGACGTCTACGCGGATCAGCATACATTTTCTGCCTATCTCTAGCGGCTTTCAACTTTTCTCTCGCAATTGCAACTTTTTCGGCTGTCATTTGAACAATTTCGGGACCTGCAAACTGTTTCTCCCCGGCTTCTAACCAACAAGTCGGAGTTCTGTAACGACGACCGTATAACATTTCATAGGGCGGCATCCCTATACTCGAATGATATGAATTATTATACGCGAATTCAACCAACGGCAAATGTGTATCCCACGAACCACCGTATTCTAACACGCAAGCCCTTAACATATCCTCTAAGGTTTGTATCGTTCTTTCACTCTGACCATCTGTCTGAGGATGATAAGCTGTACCTAAATTCACACGTGTACCCAAATTTTGTTGAAGACTGTTCCAAAAATTCGACACAAATCTGGAATCTCTGTCTGAAACGATCGATAACGGCACACCATGTCGACTAACTATTTCTTTCACATACAAATCGGCTAACTCACTTAACGAAGCTGTCTCACGAGTAGCAAGAAAATGAGCACTTTTAGTTAGACGATCCACTATTACCCAGATCATATCATGTCGTTTCTGAGTTCGAGGTAATTTGGTCACAAAATCCATCGTTATAAGTTCCCATTTCCACTCTGGAATCTGTAACTGACGTAGCGAACCATAAGGTTTCTGATGTTCTGCCTTCACTTGAGCACAAATATGGCACTTTTCGACATATCGAGCGATATCTGTTTTCATTGTCGGCCACCAATACACTGTTTTCAAATCATGATACATCTTATTACTACCCGGATGTACTGTCAATCTTGATTTGTGAGCTTCTGTCATGATTAAATCTCTCAAATCCCCAAGCTTAGGCACCCAAACACGATTGTTTAAGGTCTTTAGTCCACGTGAGTCATCAATTAAGTCCACTTTCCGTTTGATCATTTGTTCAGATTTAATATGTTCGTCCTCTAAAGCACAGGCATGAACGGTTCTTAAGCTGTTAATCAAATCTGAAGTTATATTCAAACGAAGGAATTTCACATTTTCACTTGACTTTTTACGACTTAGCGCATCTGCAACCACATTTGCCTTACCCGGATGATATTTAATTTCACAATCATAATCTTTGATCAACTCTTGCCACCGTCTCTGACGCATATTCAATTCTTTCTGTGAGAAGATATATTGCAAACTCTTATGATCTATACAAATAACACAATGAGTTCCATACAAATAATGTCTCCATAGTTTCAAAGCAAACACTACTGCAGCCATTTCAAGATCATGCACTGGATAATTCTTCTCATGAACTTTCAACTATCGCGAGGCGTAGGCGATTACTTTATCTCTCTGCATTAAGACACAACCCAACCCAGCATATGATGCATCACAGTATACCACGAAGTCGTCTGAACCTTCTGGTAAAGCTAACACTGGTGCCTGACACAGTAGCCGTTTCAATATCTGAAAAGCCTTTTCCTGTTCATCAGTCCATCGAAAGGCTATATCTTTACGAGTCAACTTAGTCAATGGACCCGCTATTTTAGAGAAATCTTTGATAAACCTGCGGTAATAACCAGCCAATCCCAGAAAACTCTTAATCTCAGTCGGAGTCCTCGGAGAATTCCAATTCATTACCGCTTCTATCTTTGTCGGATCAACTTTTATACCCTCGGTACAAATCACATGACCCAAAAACTGCACTTCACGTAACCAAAATTCACACTTTGAAAATTTTGCAAATAGTTGCTCACGTTTTAACAAGTTCAAAACCAATCTCAGATGTTCAGCATGTTCACTCTCTGTTTTCGAATACACCAATATATTATCAATAAACACAATCACAAACTTATCTAAGAATGGACGACACACTCTATTCATTAGATCCATGAAGACTGCTGGCGCATTCGTCAACCCAAACGGCATGACAAGAAATTCATAATGACCATACCTTGTTCTGAACGCTGTTTTCGGTATATCTGATTCAGCAACACGAACCTGATGATATCCGGATCGTAAGTCTATCTTAGAAAAGAATGAAGCACCCTGTAACTTGTCGAACAAATCGTCTATTCGAGGTAACGGATACTTATTCTTCACTGTTCTTTTGTTCAATTCACGATAATCAATACACATACGCATTGACCCATCTTTCTTTTTAACAAACAATACCGGAGCACCCCACGGTGAAGAACTCGGTCGGATAAACCCACGATCTAATAACTCTTGAATCTGTGACATCATTTCACGGATTTCAGACGGCGCTAATCGGTATGGAGCTTTTGCAACTGGAGTTGTTCTAGGAACCAACTCAATCTTATATTCGACTTCCCTTACCGGCGGCAGACCTGGTAACTCATCTGGGAACACTTCGGGAAATTCTGATACTACTGGAATATCGGCCACTGTTCTCTTTTCTTTCTTTGCATCAATCACATACGCAAGAAACGAATCACAACCCTTTTCCATCGACTTTTTCGCTTTCATCATGGTTATCAACGGAAAATTATACCCGCCCCGCTCCCCTCGGGCCACAACACGGGTTCCATCGGTCAAACGAAAGGTAATCATTTTCCTATCACACTTAATATTAGCCCTAAGCGAGCTCAACCAATCCATTCCTAATACTACATCAAAGCTAGGAATAGGTAACACTAAACAAGTCACCGGGAAAGACTTCCCTTCAATCTCTATACAAACCCCAGACACATATGTTGTGACTGGTGTGATCTTACCATCGGCTACTTCTACACTAACCGGCTTGGGTAATACAGTAGCTGGTAAATTCAACTTAGCATAGAAATCTAGGGACATAAAACACCTATTTGCACCACAATCAAACAATACACGAGCAGGTATTGAGTTGATTAGAAACATACCGGTGATCACTTCGTCGGTTGCCACAGCATTCTCAACTGACATCTGAAAAGCTCTAGCCTCTGCTGTTGGAGGGTTCTTCCTCTTCTGCCCACTCGAGGCGGTTGACCCTCCAGCTGATGCTGAACGCGCCCCTGACCCTGCCCCGGAACTACCACTCTTCGACGGACAACTAATTGCACGATGCCCTGGTTTGTGACAACTCCAACACACACTATTCGGATACGGGCATGCTGAAGACTCATGCCCAACAACACCACACTTTAAGCATCTTCTTGTAGCCTCAGAACACTGACCACTGTGAGAAGATCGACACGTGTGACACCAATTCCCTTTACCTGATCCAGACCCAGAACTACTCTGACCACTTTTACCCTTCGATTTAAACCCACTAGACTTCTTGGATTTAGATCCTGATTGACCAGATACTTGCCCACCTTGTTGTAGCACATTACCAAATATTCTGTTTCTAGCGGCCTGAACATCACTTTCTACCATCTTAGCCATCACAACAGCTTGAGACAACGATGTAGCTGTTCTAACAAAAGTTCGGTACTCTGGCAGAATGATATTAACAAAATGTTGGATACGAGACGCTTCGTCTGGCACCCATTGTTGTACAAACCTCAGTTTATCCATATACTTCTCTACTACCTCATCGATCGTCATTTGAGGTGTCATCTTCATTTCAAGAAACTCAGTCTTGATTCGGTTCATATCAAACGGATTATAATATTGTTCACACACCTTCCCATGAAACTGCTTCCATGTGATCATACTCACTTGCTCTTTTGGTATACTTGAAATCAATGAATCCCACCAAATCATAGCCCTACCTTTCAACAGTCGACTAGCATATGTTACTTTCAGCTCAGGTTCACACTGACACGCTTCAAATACCCTTTCAATTTCTCGCAACCAATTGAGAGTTACAGTCGGATCAGTACTGCCAGAAAACTCAGAGGGTTTGCAATCACGGAAGTTCTTATAAGTACACTTTTTGGGTGGTTGCATGTAACGTTGTTGAAACATTTGCATTTGGTACGGGTTCATCATCATGGGATTTTGGTAAGTAAAAGTGTTTTGCGGTGGCATATAATATTGGTTAGGTATTTGATTCTGAAACTGGTTCTGGTGCACATTAGGTATCATTTGGGATTGCGCGGTTGGGAATCCAGGTGGTGTATCATCATTTCTAGAATGCCTTGCCAATTCAAGCTCATTAATTTTGTCCTCAGCCTCTTTTAGCTTACTTTCTAATTGAAGGATGTAACTACTCTGATCATCATCAGACTCAACACCCTCTTCTGGTGCTCTGAATGTTCCGGGGTTAGATGGGCCAGTTGCGTTTCTATCAGCCATACCTGTGCTACAAAACAGCTCATACAAAAGCTTAGTGGATAACAGGTAGTTCAATCACAACTAACACACGTATATCCTATTTTCACTTAGCCCCCACTCCCACAGACATGTTTGACTTGCCTCAGGGTTTGGGAACAAAATACGCGCACGTATTTGCTGCCAAACCATGCTCTGATACCAACTTGTAACACCGGCCATTTTTTTTTTTAAATACACAGCGGAAGACTTTATTAACAAACACAATATAAGTCACGTCCTTACGTTTAAGTTTACACAACGGTGTTACGTTATCACAAAACATTATTTATACAAAAGTCCACATCAGAGTTGGGTTGTCAAACATGTCTTCTGCAATAGCACCCTTCCCGACTAGCAGTACCTAAACCTGCAAGGGGAGAATATGTGGGGGATTAGCGCACCGCTAAGTGAATGGAATCTATCTAACAGATATAGCTTAAGTCACACACAAGCTATATACTAACAACAACACATGCTAACTACCAACTAGCATACAATAAGACAATACGAGGATCGGCGGCTTGTACGAGCACACGACTCCCAGCTGATCGAGCCTGAGTCTACCGATAGTCCCTGCTACTCAATTCACAGTATAGTTATCCAGATGCAGGGGATGCATCATTCACACTATACTCCACAATCAGTAGCCTATGGACCCAACCTCCCCTAGGCACGGTTGACCTCATACGGACTCTAACCTCTCCTAGGCACGGTCTCGAGTCCCCAGTCTCCCTAGGCCCGACTGGTGCCATTCACACAGTGTACACATAATTCACATACAACATCAGGCATACTATATTATTCTAACATGGCAATTTCTACACTATGCATGGTAAAAGAGTCAACCACAGTAGCATGATATGCTACTTAAACTCTATCCGGAGATAGACCCACTCACCAATTACCAGTGACTGCTCAGTTATTATTTCTGAGCTTCTTCCTTGTCCTTATCTCCTGAGAACAGCAAAAACCAAGTTAGAATAGTGTTCCCATCAAGATTAGACACACTGACAGCGAATTATAGCAAATTCATAAAAAAAATGCGTCCGCTAAAATTTTCATGCTTAACACTTGTGCACTTTCAAAATTTACATCCTGAACACCAAAATATAAACGGGCAGCATAACGGCTAGAAAAAGGCACTTTGGTAAAACATTCTGCCCAGTACACCCAGTCGGTCGACTGTCTCCTCAATCGGTCGACTAAGGTAGACAGTCGGTCGACTGTTGACACAACCGGTCGACTGAATTTCCCAATCGGTCGACTTATTTGGTATATCCACAACCGGCCGAAAGTCAAAATCAGTCGGTCGGTTCACTCGCCAGTCGGTCGGTTCACCCTCAGTCGGTCGACTGTCGACTGACAGTCGGCCGACTGTGTTCATCTTCCTCAGAAACTGAACAAAGGCTACGGACTTCACGATGAAATCCTCAAATCTCGATCTAGAGCTCGTTTTAAACACCAAAATCGACTACCACTTGTTCACTACTTGTTATAGACTCAAAACCCACAACAATTTGACCATAACAACACTTAAATCACTTGTTTTGACACAATTCAAGCTTTTTACAAAACTCACACAAAGCCAAGAATTTAACAACGAATTGAACACAAAAACACATGTTACTTACCTTGATAGACTCAGTAATCTGTAAGAAACAAGATGGTATGAACAATTTGAGCTCTAGAACACAATTTAGGAATTAGGGTTTGGTTAGGTGGGAGGGATGAAGGTACGGTGTATTTTCTAAAAATAGGAAGAAAATGAGAAAGTGGCAGCTGGTATAGCACTTAATTGTGTTATATCACAATACCTCTCAACACACGAGTATTTACCAGTTATCTGATATCTTTCGCACAAGATTAGGTAACCCAAACGAGGTCCAAATAAAATAAACAAACCTGTTCTGGGACCCTTGTCACAAACTGGTCACAACACAATTATAATAAAACACTAATTAAATAATTAAAATAAAAGCACTTAAGACTAAGCACAAACCCTTAGGGCAAAATGGACAACTCACAACTAGCCCGGGTTTCAGTCTGTTACAATTAGAGTTTGTTTGCTAGTTTCTTTGGGTCGTCATTTACATAGACGATCAGTACACAAATATAAATAAAAATATAAAGTGGAATGTAATTAACTATAAATCGGTACAATTGATATGGATGCGTAACAGATTGGAGACCAAAAACAAAAACTTCTACAGCTTGATTGTGATGCTAAATAGATTTGGATTCTTTTACATGTAATTATCTTATTAATTATTAATTAAAATGAAAATACTGATTTTATATATTAGTATATTTATATAAGATATATATCTGTTTTATGCATATCTATATATACGTACATACATCAGTATATTTTTATATATACCGTATGTATGATCTTATCCTATTATTTTTAATAATTAATAATTAATAATTATAACTATATTAATAATAATAAAAATAATGATAATATTGATAATAAATATAATATTATTCATAATAATAATTTGTATTACTTATAATAATAATAATGATAACTATAATAATAAAAAAGATTTCTAATGATAATAACAATAATAATACTAATCGTAGTAATAACTAAAATTATAATTTTTACTACTAATTATAGTAATAATGATATTAATATTGATAATAATAATATTAGTAATATTAATATTAATATAATACATTAAAGGTATCAAACTTTATATCTATATGTTATTTAGTAATATTAATAATACTGATATTAATATTGATATTAATATATATTTTTAATCTTAATGAAAGTAATAATAATAATACTATTAATAATTATATTTTGACTTCTAATTACTTCTAATATATTAATGTTACAATTTATTAGTTATGTAATGTTTACTAGTTATATAATATATAGTTGAATATTTATACACTATATATATATATATATATATATATATATATATATATATATATATATATATATATATATATATATATATATATATATTACAATATACATTTAATATTGACTACATATTGAAATAATATACATGTATTTATAGATTCATTTTAATTCGAATGATTAAATCGTATTTTTATCATTATATACTTTTAAATTTTTTACATATATATCTATATATATTTATTTACAAAATATTGTTCGTGAATCGTCGAGAACTGTCCAAAGGTAAATGATTACATGAAAATGTTCAAAGATTTTGAGATTCAATTAAATAGACTTTGCTTATTGTGTCGAATCGAATAAAGATTCAAGTTTAAATTTGGTCGGAAATTTTCGGGTCGTCACAAATGGCACTATTGGAAAATGGTTAAGGCTTACCGTGCGTCGGATTTTCAGGATCATCTTAGTGTATTTCAAAGAAGATTGAAAGCGACTTACAGATATCTAGAAGACGTTGGTTTCCACAAATGGTCCATAAATAGAGCTGAGCATGTTAGGTATTCATATCTTACTAGCAACAGTGTAGAGTCTATCAACGCACTAAGTAAACATGCTTGAAAACTACCTGTTTGCATGTTATTGGAATTTTTACGTGCTTCGGTACAAGATTAGTATTTCAAATATCGCAACACAGCGGTTAGTCTTACTTCCATGGTTACTCCATATGCTGAACGTAAACTAGCCAAAAGGACGAAAAAATCTAGAAAGTGGCAAGCAATCCCATCGACAAACAATCTAATAGAAGTGTGTGATGGACGAAAAAATGGGATGGTTAATCTAGATGATAGAGTATGCTCATGTGGCCAGTGGCAATTATCGGGCATACCCTGAGGACATGTTATTGCAACAGCACGATGCTTCGAAGTTGAGGATGTTACTTGTTATGTATCACGTTGGTTCACGACCGAAAGTTATATAAATATGTATGCGGAACACATCCTTCGTTTACCCCGTCGGTCAGAATGATCAAATTCGGGTTTACAAATTGTAAACCCCCCTCCCCATTCCAGTGAGAAGAAAACCTGGATGCCCAAAAAGTACAAATCGTATTCCGTCACAAGGTGAAGAAACTAAAAAAGAGTAAGAACATGTACTCGTTGCAAAGAACCAGCTCATGGTAGGAATATGTGCAGTGCACCTTTTGACCGAACAGGTGAATCTACTTCTAAAAATGTAGTAGGACAATCGGCCTCAAAATCGAAGGGTAAAGATAAAGTCGAAGATTTTAAAGCTTATCAGTCTCAGTTTTATTCAACGTGCAATTTAAGGAGCGATTAGGATTATTTAATGTATTTTATGTGTGATTTCCCATTTCATTTAGGATTATTTAATGTATTTTATGTGTGATTTCCCATTTCGTTTAGGATTATTTAATGTATTTTATGTATGATTTCGTTTAGGATTATTTAATGTATTTTATGTGTGATTTTGTTTCTTATAATAGATAATCAGAATTAATGTCCCAATACCTAATATTAAGGAAGACGTGCAAGGGCGCAAGGCCGAACTTGCGCCTAGATGATCATCGAATGCAAGGAAGCAAAACAGTCCTTGCGCCTGCCCATCGGAAGCGCAAGGGCTCAAAGACAACCTTGCGCCTACAAAAAATCGGACGCAAGGGCTCAAAGACATCCTTGTGCCTGTCCAGTTTGTCTAACCTATTTATACAGACCATTTATACCATACCAAATATACAGCTTTAGTTACAAAAAGTATTTATCAGCAACCTATTTCGGTAGTGGCATATCATAGATTACGCAATATGTTACAAAAAGTATTTATCAGCAACCTATTTCGGTGGTGGCATATCAAGTGTATCAAACCGTGCCCGGAAGAACGTTCTCGCCATTCCCAATCTGTAATCTTGTGCAGCCTTTTTTGCATCTCCAATGTTTGGGATTTCATCACAACCAAAAGCAACCCGCTCCATGTGGATGCACACCCAAACACCGCAATCCCCATTAATACCATATTGCATTAGCGAGACCGGTGAATTCTCGATCATAAGCTCTAAGCTCTCCTTGTTCTCGTAGTAATCAATAATCTGGGAGTCTTGCATTTTGTTGTAGTAGTCAATTGCTTTCAAGTAGATAGGCAAGTTATCTCCCAGATTTGTGTAGGCGGCCACAATTTCTTTGGCCGCAATACCCGGTAAACTATCAAGTACTCTAATCTTCTGATCCTCCAAACTCAACAATCTGGGAGTCGTGCATTTTGTTGTAGTAGTCAATTGCTTTCAAGTAGATAGGCAAGTTATCTCCCAGATTTGTGTAGGCGGCCACAATTTCTTTGGCCGCAATACCCGGTAAACTATCAAGTACTCTAATCTTCTGATCCTCCAAACTCAACACAAACAGTACAAAGTGTTTAGGTTCCTTAATGTAGACAGGGATCAATATCTGCAATATTTACAATAAAAGACTTAGTAAAATCAAAGGCCCAAGAGAAGCAAGGATGCAAGGTGACCTTGTGTCGGTTCTACCACGAAGGCTCAAGGCCACATGCTGGCCTTGCGTCTGGTCTACCAAAAAGGCTCAAGGACGTAAGGAATGGTACGCAAGGGCGTAAAAAAGATATTGCGTCTACAACTAGTCGCAATTTTAGGGTTGCGCTTGTTTAAAAGGTACGCAGGGGCACAAGGTCTATCTTGCGCCTAGTGCCAGACGGATGCAAACCATACGCAAGGGCGCAAGACAAACCTTGCGTATGGTTGCAAACCACACGCAAGGGCACAAGACATACCTTGTACCCAAACAGAAGCAAACCAAGTTATAGTTAACATGAGAAAGACTAACCTTGTCACAGTCTGCCCAAGATGGATAGAGCTCCTGACTACCATCCCCAAGTCCAATAAGATGCATGTAATTCGGAGGGTTTTGTCGCGTGATCCTTAGTTCTTCTTCCAAATTATCTAATTGCTCCTGTTTCTCATTCCGTGTTTGAGTGGAATCGTAGAAATTTTGAAACTTCGCAAGCTAATCAAGGAAATCCAGTGGCATGATTGTCCACCAAGAACATACTAGTCCCCTATCGGGTAATCAGGACTCATAGCCATCTGGCTGGCTCTGGGGAGTACCCTCTGTCGATATCTCAGCAAGAATGTCGCTCATCCATCAATATGCTATAATGTTTGATTAAAATAAATTATTAAGACACAATCTTACAAAATTTTCAATTAATTAAGGGTTAATTAATCACGAAGAAACTTACTAAGTTCTCCAAATAACCGGAATATCCATCTCCAAGTAACCTGATCCAAAACTCGGCGTTGATGTAAATAAACTGTTCATTCTGATGACGAGTGATGGTGGTGATGATGCTGTAACCCTTCGATGACGAGTGATGATGGTGATACTGCAACTGATCGGCGATGGTCAATGGGTCGCAAAGTGATGAGGTCGAACGCGAGATGTTAGTGTGTGTGAAGTGGCTTCGCAAATGGTCGCAAGGTCGTAATGATGTAAAGTGTGAGGTGTGTTTTAATTTTGGTTTATATTAGGTTTAAGAGATAATACGCAAAGACGCAAGGCCGCAAGGACGCAAATGAGCAAAGTCGCAAGGTGTCTTGCTACTTGCGCGAGAATTTTGTCAACTTTTTATTTTTTGGGCTCTGACGCAAAATACTCGAAAAAATTGGGCAAAAAAGTGATAAACCCATGTATTATGTTCATGTAGTTGTACAATATTAGAACATTACAGTTTTCGAGATAAATCAGAATTTTAGTGATGGCAATGTCGATTTATAAGTGATTTGACCCATTTACAAGGTTGTATGAATTATGCGTGGTGTATACAAAATTTGTTCATACACACATAAGTTACATAATACCTCTGTTCCAATTCTATATACCACTATTCCTTTTTAGGTTGTTTCAAAGTTCTTTTATGCCTCTACTTTATACATGTAATACAAAATGTATGGGTAAAACGTAAATGGTAAAATTGAAAAGTAATCAGAAAAGTACACCTGATAGTCACTTTTTCTTGAACTGTGTGTTTTTTCGAGGACAAAAGATTTGAGACGGAGAGAGTTTTAGATTGTAGACTTTAATATATAAAAACTACTAGCACATAACAAGCAAAATTATATTTAAAGTTCTAACAATTAATAATATTACTTAATAATATTAGGGTATGTAACAAACTTAGGGTATATAATAAACTTGTGATTTCATGGGTCATTCAACCTAGAAACGAGAGATGGGTATGTACATTCCTAGGGATGTTTTCGGAATAATGTTCTAAATCTTCCACTGGAATAGCAGGTACGTATATTCATAATCATTAGATAATTACCATACACGAAGTGGATATAAAAGTAAAGAGGTATTGCGAGGCGTTGGGATCGAATCTTCGTGGCAGAGGGGCACCCGAAAGGAATTGCAAATGAAAGAAAATTATGTGTGCACTATCCATGGAGTCATTGCTTCGAAATATAGATGACAAGAATGTTTTTTTCTTTCTCATTGACATGTTTTAATTACTCCGTATAATGTTATTCATTTTTTTGTCATGGAGCAAGTACAATTTTTTTTTCTATCTAGCATGAAGCGTTTGATCATTGTAATTGTATCATATAGCTAATCGGAACAATACTAACGTTTTCGAATACTATTTTATAGAGCTGCCGTGCAACGCACGGGCTCTTCAATCTACTATATATATATATATATATATATATATATATATATATATATATATATATATATATATATATATATATATATATATATATATGAAGATCGTAAAGATCTGGTGGTACACACGGATAATGAGGTCCCGCTCTGATCGTCCTACAAACAATGGACGATTACATTGAAAGAGAGCGGACACTTGAAATTGAAAAGATAATATACACACAAGACCACCAATCCTAAATCTAAATAATACATAAAACTTGGCACGTATCTAACGCCGCAATCACCACTACTCAAAAGCCGCATAACAAACATGAACACCGGGCACTCCAGTAGCACCTAAACCGAGGCCTGCAAATCAAAGTAATCTCTCGCACCCAACCGACCCCGTACCAACTCCGAACCCAGAGAAAACACAAGCCCGTCGAATAAGATCAAATTCTCGTTCGAGCAGAAAATAGGACCCCGAGAGAATACTCCAAAAAACATCAATTTTCCGAGGTCAACTAAGTCAATACACGTCGGCAACGACATCGAGCCCACCCGAATAAACTCGACTACGAGAAAGGTATGAACACAACTGTGACGCAGTTTCCTTATAACAAAAGATGATTTTGAGATTAAAAAATCATTTTTAAGAGCTTTTTTTTTTCTTTTTTTTTTGCAGTTTTAAATGGAAATGATAAAAAAGTTATAAAAAAAGCATAGACAATTTTAACATTAACAATTTTGTAAAAAATGTACTCTCGTAACCAGTGGCGAATCTAGGATCAAAAACCATTAGGGTCCTGTATAATTTGAGTGCTACTTTGTAAAAAAAAAATTTCCAAAATATTACCGTTTACTTTAAAAAATCAATGATTCTAAAAATATATGGGGTTCTATTAGTAAATTTAGTGGTGTGCTATAAAATTTAATCAGTAAATTATAAAAGGAAATTAAAATTTAGTGGGGGTCAATGACCCCATAAGCCACCATGAACTCCTCCGTCTCATTCCAATAGTCCACAGACAAAAAACACGCAGTTTTAGGAAATTTCACTAACTTTATTTCTCCACTAATGAAATATCTTCTCTCTTTAAATTCACCAATAAAATATCTTCTTTTCTTTCTATTTATAAAAGTGGACTAGTACAGTCAAAATAGAATAATGGTCGGAATGAGTAGTAAACTTACTGGCCAAACACATCCAAAGTTGTACACGTCGCAGTTTACATCCTTCACATTAACGTTGCCCTAAATAATCTCCATCTCCACTATAAATAAAGAAACACTTAAGCACATTCGCCTACACAATACAGCCGTCATTTGGTAACCCTAATTTTCTTTTATCGGTAGATATCGTCATCAACATCGCGTACGAATACAAATATTCGAAATTAAACGGTATCATTATTTTATATTCCTGCTGATTATCACATTTTCTGATACAATTAATTTACAATCAACTTACTGTATGTCATAAATTACAACCATGACTATTGAACTTAAATTAGCGTTTTCTGCTACAAACTGAACGAATTAGGATTTGTGTTCTGCTGTAATCACTGATAATCGCCTCTTTTTACAAATTAGGGTTTATATATTTTTTAGTTTTTCTTAATATTTTTAATGTATGTATAAATATGAATAGATACACATATTACAGTGAAGCCTGTGATGAATGAAATATTTGCCTACATTGTCTGATTTACAATGAAGAGAAAAAGTATATAGACTTCTGAGGCTTTTTTAATATGCATATATTTTAGTAAAGGCCTTCATTGAATTAAAGTATTGCTTAATTTGTATGCTTGTTTTTGATTAAATTATAATACGATAATACTACAAGTAATGAAGATAATTATAGACTTCTGAGTTCTTTTGTACAAGTAATGGCCCATGATGAATAAATATTTTGCCTACATTGTCGGATTGTTTTTAAAATGAAGAGACAACTATAGAGTTCCGAGGCTTTTTTAAACACATTGCATTATTAATACACACACATATATGAAACATTATTTTAGGGGCCTGTGATGGATTAAAGTTTTGCCTACATTGTCTGATTATTTACAATGAAGAGAAGATAAGAGATTTCTGAGGCCTTTTTGAACGTATACACATCTTGTTTTGAACAGTCAAAAAACTCTACCTTTATGGTCTAATTGTGTACTATGAAGAGTTTTTCAAACCCATTTTGGATATATTAAACTCTATAATCTATTTTAATGGCCATTGACGAACAAAGTTTTGCTGAAGATCTGCAACTGAGTTTGTTTTTGTGCTAGGCCATATAATATTTTTGTCAATTGCCTATGATGAATACTAGTTTTGCCTACATTGTCTGACATGACTTCTTGTTAGATAGTTGGTCTTGTACAATTTTTGATAGAACAAATCTATGAGTTTTATGCATTTTGAGTACACTTTTTCTCAATGTTTTGACCACTAAGACCACCATTGCACGTTCATTTTCTCTTTGGGCATTTTATTTGATGGTTTGTTAACCCTTAACACTAAAACATTGTGTTCATCGAATTATAGGAAATGTTTACTGCTTCACTTTGCACATTTTCATTCAGCGCGTAGTTAATTCATTACATAATCACTTGTCTGATTTTTCTTCCTTGTAGTGTGGTTTTGTGCATTTTGTTGCTTCAATCAAGGCTTGTTTTGTGGCTGGTCGAAGAAAGGCAGGGACATAGTCTCTATATATATATAAGTTGAAATTAAGAAAGACAGATTTTTGGCACATGTCTTTTCTTTATAAGTTGGTGTTATTGTATTGCTAATTTTTTTTCTTTATTGTATCATCATGTGTAGTTTTGATCTCAGGTAATTTTTCAATGATTTTTTCTATCTTTTACTCGAATAATTTTGATAAAACAAGGTGTTCATTGCATTAGCTGGAATGAAGCCAATTGGCTGCATGGCATTTGGGTATGGCGTTTAAATATCCGAGGCCAGATCACACAATGAGTGATTTGGAGTCAATCTCCTATATCCTAGCAGCTGCACCTTTATTCCTCCTCTGATTGGTGGTATTGGAGTATAGCCTCGAATGGGAGGTTTATGGTTGGACTTCTTTCCTCTTCGATCAATAACAAATTGTTGGGTACAAGCTCTAGCTTTTAATTCATGCATTTGGCTCCCCTTCATCCCAAAGAAAGATAATGTGTTTCTTTGGAGGTTAAACTTAATGGGATTCCTGCTATATCTCATTTGATCAAGCGTGGGGTGGTGCTTGATTCCAACAACTGCCCCTTCTGTCTAAGGAGGATAGAGATCGCTTATTTACAAATTGCAGATATATTCGACCACTTTGGAGAGGACTTTTTGATTGGTGGCAGATTTCCGATCCTATCCCCATTGGTGTTACAAATGCATGTAGCTTTGCTAACTATTGTTTCGGCTCCAAAGAGATCAACGAGGCCTGCTTGGCTTCCAGGTACGTGTTGCTATGGTTGATATGGAATTGGAGAAAGGAGGAATGTGGTTATAAAAGAAGATGTTGTTGCGAGCACAAAGACTTATACTCAACTATGGATCTCTAGAAGGTGCCCTCGTATTTAGACTGCATTGGAAACTTGGAGTTCAACATGATAAGGTAGACGCTTTAAATCCGGTGTGTAATACTAGAAGGAGAATCTGGTGTGTAATTTTCTACTTTTGGCACGCCTCTTGTGTGCACCATCACGCCACCATAGCACCACCAATATGGTGATGGAATCAATCTTGGCCGGCGCGATGGTGAGCATCACCGGAACTTTTAGCATTTTACTGTAATAAATAAAATTTTAATATTAATAATAAATTTTACCTATATAAACCACGCAACTCAATCATTTTACACACATTTTATACAATTTCTAAATATCTTCACTACAATTTATTAACCATTTCACACTTTTACTCCATGGATTCGATTTTGGCTTCAATGGACGTACATTACTGGGGTAAAGTAGGTCATACGCTGGCGGGGACAAAAAAATCATTTTATAATTTCGACGTTAGTAACTTCAATATATCAAAGTTGTACAACTTTCTCCGACAAGAAAATACTGTTCGAATATCCAAACATTGTGTATTTCGACGAAAACATGATAGAATTTACGTTTCTTTATGGGGAGAATAGATGGAATGCTTAAAAACAACGAGTCAAGATACGCTCTTCTCGAATTGAGTTGTATCTTATAAAGTTTGATGAAAATTTCATAGGTTGTTCGAGTAAGATGAAGGTCCCTTTGAATTCGAGTAATTCTGAGTCAGCATACGCTAGTCAGGACTCGAGAATCCCTTCGATTCGGGTAGTCCTGAGTAAAGATACGTGAGTCGCGACTCGATTAAAAAATATTAAATTTGTTTATTTAATCGTATTATTAATCTTGATGCTTAGTAATCGTATGATATTCCCCTTAAATTTATAGGACTTTAAATAATTTTCTTTTTTATATTTCTTTATTATTATTGTTGTTGTTTTTTTTTTTTTTTTTTTGAACGTTTTTATATTACTAGTATAATTTTAAATTAATCCCTTCTGATTTGCATAATCATGAGTCGGGATACGTGAGTCGGGGTTCGATTGTAAAACATTAAATTTGGTTAGTTATTCGTATTATAATTTTTTTATTCTTGGGACTTTAAATCATTTTATTTTTAGAACGTATTTATTATTGTAAATTTTCATATTTATGACGTTTTATTATTATAATTTTAAATTTTTAGTAACGTTTTGATATTTTATATATGTGTTTAGTTTTATAAAAAATTAAACTATTAGTAAAATAACTCAAAGAAAATGAAAAATAAAATAGTAAGATTTATTTTCTATCACACTCCATCAGTATATAAACTTAGCATTGTATCTCCTAAAAACTCTCATCACACCTTATCACGCTAAATGGTCTAACTGTGCTGATTTTGGAGTTTAATACGAAGTAGAATATTTCATTTGCCTTGAAAGAAATATGTTCTGGCGATATTTTCAAATGCTTCATATAAAATATAAAAAATAAAATCAAATGGCTTCAAGGCTCTAGCTTACGGTATTACAAAAAATTTATCAATCTTGGAATTGTAAGTTTTAGTCTCGTCGTAGCAAAATGGGTGAGTGTGTTTGATGTTTTTAAACAAGTAAAAACAAATAAGAATTTTGTTATATGTTGTTTTAAAGTCTAAAGTTATAATTTTACGGGTGCCTTTGATAAAACAAAATGATTGAGAGCTTAATGGTTCAAAATTGTAATGAATTGGAAATTCTAACTGAATTTGATTCTGAACGATAATAATATGTTTGATAATCATCATGAAAGAACTCTAAAATCAATGTATTAACATTATAAATGAATAAATAAAAGAATATAATTGTTTAAGATGTAAAATGAAGCGGAGGCGTTTGAATGATTAAAAGAGTATATCAACTCTTAATGATTTAAAAATATTGTTGAACTGTTTAACATCGTTTGTCAAAATGTTGCAAATAAACACCATTAATATATGATTCAACATTTAGTGTTGAAGTATCTCAAGGTAGTCCACTGGTTAGGTCCTGATATCCTTACAAGAGGTCCGAGATTCGAATTTTAGGTGGCCAGAGAAGAGTTGAAAACAGCCAGGGATTAATCATGATGGACTGCGTACAATATAGTACGAGGTTGGATCAGTGTTGCAAAAAATGGTCGAGGCCTTCGCAACGGACGTGGCAACATATTTACTAGTGTATTGTCGCAATGAATTAAAAACAGGTAAAAATATGGTCGACGATTAAAAAACGGCCAACAAAGATAAAAAACGATTAACAACGATAAAAAAATGGCCGAGATGGATTTTAACAAACGTTGACTTTTTTATATATTTCAAACATAAAGTTTTTAAATTATAGGCAAACTCTATGTTTAAGTATTGAATATAGTTGAAATATTGTTATTTTAAATGTTTTTGCTACAATGTTTATGTTTGAAATATTATGTAATGTATTTATTTACTTTTAATTTAAAGTATTTATGTTTGAAATGTTTATGATTGAAATATCTTTAAATAGTCAATGTTGGTCAACATCCGTCTCGATCTCGTTTTGACTGTTGCAACCCTCCAAAGTCTCGACTGTTTCGACCATGTCTCGCGTCTTTTTCCTTTTTGGATTGGATTACACTCTTCCCAGGAAACCCGAATTAAGAAAACTTTACAACTTTTAATGTTGAACCATTCTTGAAGAAAAAATCTGAATATCAGATGCACATTAATCTCCATTAAGAGATCTACTGTTAAACACTCTCGAACAATTTTATGAGTTTTGGTTTTTTCGTAAAAAAAAAAAAAAAACACTGTCGAAAAGTTAGGAGTTGTTAGAATTTATAATAAAGTTAGATTTTGTAACCATTACAAACAACCACCCATGAAGTTGTTGACCATAGAACTATTTTTTTTTTTTGACGAAATATATATATATATATATATATATATATATATATATATATATATATATATATATATATATATATATATATATATATATATAATAAAAAAGATCTGGCGATCTGAAGTGTTACAAGTGACGATGATAAACATATCATCTAATTGAGCGACCCATGTGTACAATAATAACCGCAATACACATCAAACTACCTATTACAAATACGATTGAGATTGAGAAACGAAGTAAACTGCTCAGGACAACAAACTCCGAAGCATCGTATTACAACTGTGACGTACCATCAAATAAGACCACCAAACCTAAAAACAGTCGTCCCAAACCGTAGTTAGCAACACCAACCACACAACACACCCCTTCGATCAACTATCCCCAACCTCAGCTATATAAACAAATCACAAAATCGCCCGTCGGGCAATCCAAGAACACCCATCCCGAGATCGCAACCAGAAAACCAAAGAGAACCCTCGTCAGCTAGCCAATCCAAGAAAACCTATTGATCCACTCAGAGACCCTAGCCAGTCGAAACCCAACTTACAGAAAGACGAGAAGCAACCAAAGAAACCCTCCAGGAAACCAATTTATTAGCGCTTAGTAGTAAAAACCACTAAGGCGGAAACGACGTCGGATCGGTCCGCACCGAAAACGACGACGGGAAAGGTGGAACGAACGGTAAATAAAAACGGGAACAAAACAAGGATAGGAACACAATCAGCCAGCGCAATGACCAAAATCCCTACTCGGGCAGCCCGTATTCCGGCCAAACCCGCCAGAATTCCGATACACCGCAACAACCTGACAAAGCAAAGGAAGGCCGTAGAGGAGCAAGGACGGAAGCAGGGAAAAAGAAACCAGACACGCGTTCTGAGGTACGAGGAAAATGGATCTGAGCTAGAAAAGGGGAAAACCTCGCCATTTTGTAAAATTTTAAAGAAAACCGGAAAAAGCTCCAGCAAAAAAAAAAAACGCTGGAAAAAGATTCCGACCCCCAAATCAACCAGCCGGAATAGAAACAACACAGCCATAAAAAAACCGAACCTAGATAGGCAGATCTCCAACGAAGATCTTTGCCTGCAAACGCTTAACAAAGAGGAACGGAAAGAGCTGTCGCCACCAACATAGCGGCGGCCAACCCCAAAATCGAACTGAAACGAAAAAAACAACCAGAAAACATACCTAGTTACGAAGCCAACACAGAATGCACGTGAAGAGACCACGACATTCGTCGCCTGCGTCTTAATCGAAGCGAGGAAGGAGACCGGAAGCTTCGTGAAACAGAAATTGAGCTTAAACGGTAGATCCGAGGAAGAAGGAAAAGAAAGGCAGGAAAGGTCATCGGACCTCCGGCGAGTTGCTGGAGGCTGGGAGCGGCGTGATGTTAGGGTAACTGCAGGAGTGTTAGGGGACAGGAGAGAAAAGGAGTAGAGAGACATATTATATATATTTATATTATCAACAAATAATATGGGAGATGATATTTCCAACATGTTTTTTACTTCTTCCACCATAATGTTATATTTTCTTCCCAAATAACCCTCAATAAATTATTATAAAATGTTTTAAAAAGATTATGTAAGCTTTTCATTAAGGGTATTACAGTCAATTGAGGTGGAACAAGTAAACTTAAAGGTGGAAATAATGTTGATAATCTATATTTATATTTATATATGTGATACATATGGTGTCTTAAAACCAACCCAAATTGGTTAATGGATGTGGACATTAGACCGACATATTAAATTTAAATATTTCTTTTTCAAAGAAGGCTTCAAAATCTTTCAATAATATTATTAGTATTGATTGATTGTTCAAAAAGCTGATTTTAAATAAAATATGGAACCAAATGGATGGTGTATTTGTTCCTCTTCAACGTGCCTGTGTTTTAATTTTTTTTTTTTTATGAAAGGCAATAATAATTATATTAAATTGATAAAAACTAGCAAGATGCTAGGAATACAAAGCGAATTACATATAACACGACCTCCACCAAACCTTCTACAATGCAATGACTTCAACACGAAACGACTAGCACACAACAAGCTAAATAAAAAACATACAACATCAACGATTCTAAAACTCACTCGAACACGAATTCTAACAAAAAGTTACTACAAATGAACGGGCCAACAATCTAAGGAACCCCATGTTAACCAAAACATATCACAATACCACTTAAGGGCAAGCACCCAATTTAAATCATGAAAGCAGAGCACACTTACAACGACCCGAAAAACCCACGATAATCTAAATCAAAGATCCGATCACACATTCAAACCGAGTGGTGATAATGTATTATGTAAATACGATTAACAAAGAAAAAATCATTCAATAGATTGAACACCACGTGACGAACCAAGGGAACCCAACAATAATCACGACAGAGGATCAAGATACGGGGATACCTGCAAATGAAACCACCCATCCAAGACCTCCAATATTGGGGTCCACCGACTAGAAATCACGAGACCAACACCGGTACCTAACAGATCGATTGAAGTATTCAAACTTCATACGCATAACCAACAATCACGAATCGACAATCACGAAAGGACAACCACGAACCCACAAATCGACACCCACGCACCCACGAATCAAAACCCACAACCACGAAACCCACAACCTCGAAATCCACAACCACGAACCTAAACAACGACAATACCTGAAGTCAATAGCAGAAGGAAGGCGATGGAGCAAGAGAAAACCGAACCCGCCGGCGGCGGAGAAAGGAAGTGAAACCGCCGGCAGCCGCGAACCTCCGATAAATCGGAAAGACCCACATAATACTAATTGCATGACACCTGTAGATCTACGCCGAAAAAGCGATGAGGAAAGATCCGGCAGATCCACCTCAACACCTCAACAACTCAACCTTAATACACTCGAATTGAAACACCTAAAACGAATGAAGATAGCGAAATAAAACGAAGGGAGAACAGTGAATAGAAAAAACGAAGGATGAGGGAGGTCCTCTGGACCGCCGGCGAAAACCGACGGCCGGAGGAGGAGAGAAACGGATGGCGGCGACTAGATTTAGTTTAGGGTTTTATTTCTTTGTTGAGAGAGAGAGAGAGAGAGAGAGAGAGAGAGAGAGAGGATTACAATTTTGGTTGTTTTTTCTCTCTCTTTTTTTCACATTCTTTTCTTTCGTTTTATTTTCTTTTTAAACGAAACCGAGTCAAACAAAGTGTAGCGACCCGACCAAATCGTCATTGACGGCGCCGACTACTTAGGTCCCGTTACGTGGTCGTAGTCCCTATATGAGACTCGTTTGACCAAAATTATGTCGCGTTCATTTGAAACGTATCATGCTTGCAAGGTTTAGTTTACAAAACCGTTCGACGACAAGTTTAAGTTTACAAGAGTATAAAGTATAAATGAAATAACTTGCGACATAATTAGTTGAAAAATCACGGTTTGCTATAAATAGCGAAAGTATGTAGACAAAAGTTTGAATCCAAAGGTGCTATCACTAGCGTATATATGTATGTATGCTTGACTCCAAGCAAGTAATCAAAGTGTGCGGAAGCATGTATCAAGTAGCCAAGTATGAACCTGAGAAACATATAGAAAACTGTCAACGAAAAACGTTGATGAAATCATAGGTGTTTTAGTAAGCGTTGTATTTGAACCACAAGATTTAATATAAGATGATTATCAAAATCATTTGCATTCCAAAGTTGTTGTTTGTATCCCGGGCACCCAATTATCAAACTTAACTGTTTTGCACCCTTTGCGTAGTGTTAGAACATACACTAGACCCGAAAATATATTTCATCCGCTAACGGTAGCGAACCGTCCGAATGAGGCTCGTCAAGCCCATGTGATCACATAATATAAGTTCACGTTTACACCCTGCAAGTGTAACTAATGATAATTGAATTGAGGCTTTTTGTTCAAACTCGTACGTGGAATGTTCGTTTTCGTACTTGTGTTCAAAGTGTAAAAGTATGATACGTATATGTTTCTCATCCCATAGTTTAAAGCATAAAAGTTGTTTGAAGGATGGGACTATGATCTCACCTCGAGTGCACGAGTATAAAAGTACTTCACAAGGTAAACGTGTGCATGATAGTTGCTTAGCCTTGACCTAAAAAAGTAAGTTGTATCAATTAACCGGTTACGACACAAGGTCGGGCGAAATGTGTTCAATTAGTCCTATGGCTCGTTACGACTCGATTAAATATAGCATGTGAATCACGTTGTCAAGTTTCGTGCAAGAATCAAGTATAAAAGAAGATTAGAACGATTGCATAAACGTTTGGTTAAGTTTGACAAAGAGTCAAACTTTGGTCGGTCAAGGTCAACAAAAAGTCAACACGTTCGGGTCGGGTCCGGAACTATTTTTCTGAGATTTTTATTCATATATAAGCATGTTAGGACAAGTTACATGTGAATCGGAGGTCCATAGCGTGCCAAACATTTTTCATATTTTGACCATGTAGGTCAGAACCTGGACACGCCTTAGGTCGCGCCGCGACCCAAGACTGCCGCGCCGCGGCATTTAACGTGTGCTGGTACCAGGTCAGTCTCAAATGTCCAAGTCTCAAATCAAAACTCTTTCAAGCATAAATCACAAACCGCTAACACTTAAAACTCGCATCTTATATCGTTGGAAAGCTCTTTTGACAAGGAATACAACTAACTACTTTTCACCAAGCAAAAACATCAATTACAATAACCGAAATCTCGTCAAGTGATCAATAAAGGTTTATTTTCAAAGTTTCAAGTCCATCAAATGCATTTTAAGTTTCGGGAATCCAATTCACACATATGATATGCCGTTTTGAAGGTAATGAAACATACATTACAACTAAACACTTATTAATAACATTTCATGGCATTCGAAACATCAAAAGCTCGTTTTAAGTTTATCAAACCATAACCAAAATCCACAAAAATCAATATTCATGTTTTTGAAGTTTTCTTAATCAACCTACGCATCAAAACGAAGCTAGTGATACTAGTAACACAATTAAAACATGAACTTTAACAATCTAACAACATTAACTCATCCAAAATCAAGGATTAAGCACACCCACTTTCAAGTTCTTGTTAGTTACTCCAAAACAACAAATCGAGCAAACAAATCATATGTTCATGTTATACACGAGCCATAGACACTAACTAACACCATTTCAAGTTAAAAACACGAATTTAGAGAAATATAGAGTTTTTAGAAAGTTACCCAAACGAGATGAAATTGGTACCAAAATGTAGAGGATGAAGAGAGGATCACGAAAATGTAATTTGTTTTGATGTTTGCCTCTTGATCCGGATTTAGATGATGATTTCTTGTTTGTGTTCTTGAGAGAAAAAAAGAAAGTAAGAAAGAAAGAAAGATGAATGAATGAATGGATGAGGAAGGTGGGAGGTGGTTGACTTAGTCAACCACTAGTCACCTTTTTGGTTAAATGGCAAAACTAGTCCCTCCAGTTTGTAGTCGGGTGCGAGAATTAACCGAACGAATATTTTAAAAACGCTCGAGTAAACGAGTGATGTTATAATTAAGTAACGGGAATATTATGAACGTTAGTCAACGGAAACTACGAATTTAAATAACGAAAGGTATTATTTAAAAAAAAAGATAGTGTTAAAAATAAATTTAACGGAAAAACGCGGGATGTTACATTACCTACACCTTAAAAGAAATTTCGTCCCGAAATTTAGTTGGAAGTAGTAGTTGTTGTTTCTTCTTCGAAACCTTGCGTTGCAAATTCTACGGATATGTGAAGGTACTTCCTTGGGCATTTCAACGAACTTTGACAATCGGCATTTTACGTTGGTTTAAAGTTTGGCTTCACGATTTATAGTTTCAACCGGTCCTCCTAGGAAGTGAAGTTTATCGTTGATAGTAAGTTCATCGAAGAGGATAACAAGTTCTTGTTTCGCAAGACACGCCTTTAAGTTTGATACACATAATGTCGGATGAACGGTATTTGTTTGAGTCGGAAGTTTGAAGCGGTAAGCAACGGGCACAACACGCCCCAAGATTTAAAAAAAAGGACTAAAAATATCGCGGATTTAGCTTTCTACGTTTCCGAACGGACTACACCTTTTCAAGGTGCGACTTTTAACGTTACGCGGTTTCCCACATGGAATTCGAAAGGTTTACGTCTAACATTGGCATAGCTCCTTTGGCGACTACGAGCCGTCTCGAGCCTTTCTCGGATTGGAACGATTTTATCGGTTACTCCATGAATGAGTCTAGGTTCGGTGACTTGATTATCATTTACTCGGTTCTACAAAAGGAGAATGACGTTTCCGGTCATATAAGATTTCAAAAGGTGTGACGTTAAGACTTGAATGATAACCATCGTTGTAAGAGAATTTGGTCAAAGGCAAAAACTTTTCTCAAGTAAATTTGAAGTTGATAACACAACTCGTATTATGGTTTCCAAGGTTTGAATCATGTGTTTGCTTGGTCCGTCGGTTTGTGGATGACACGCGGTACTCATGTTTAAACGTGGTCCCGAGGCTTTTTGTAAGGCACTCCAAAATCTAGAAGTGAAATGAGAATCTCGATCCGAAACGAGGTACATTTCTTTAAGGTATATTTGAAAGAGTTCGTTAGGACGTAAAAACGTTTGTTGGAACAAGTTTCTGTTTCTCAAGAATTTCGCGCCGCGGAAGATTTATCGGTTTCTAAAAACGTTCGTTAGGACTATTCACCCTCGTGGCGAATGCTAGTATAGTGAGAAAAGTCTCTCTCTCCATTGAGAATTTAGATAGAAGGTTTCTTTATACGAAAGTACGAGTGTAATACGGAAGAAGTTTCCGCCTCGATATGAGCATAACAAGCATATTGTAGTTCGTCGATAAAACTGTAAGAAAACGAGATAGTATACACGTGTAACATATGTTTGGAATCGAAAGAATTTGTCATTCATTTGGAAGCATAAATATGGTTCGACAATAATCGAAGGTGTGTCCTTGGTATGGTTGTTATCAATATTCTCGGAGTTTTCGGATACCTAACAAGAAAGATGAAGTCATGTACATGGCACATGGTGGTGATTAGGTTGATCGAGTCCAACCACCATCACGTGTCATTAGAACTTTGGTATGACTTACCATAATATAACCACATTGATCGAGTGTCGTTATATTACGCTAACTCATACCTCCATCCCCACATCACTCCATAGATTCAGGTTCGTGTAATCGTGAAGTTTTAAAATGGACAAAGCATAGCGACATCACCAACGTGACTCGTATTTAATCGCAAGAATTTGTGCAACTCTGAAGAAGCGTTCCCCGAGGGAATTGTATAAATGATGGTTCACGTCAATGCGGTTTAAGTCAAACGATAATGTATTTCGGTGCGAGAAGTGTAACGAATCATGATAACGAATAGTACACAACCGTAGTGTTAATTATTGATGACGATACTCACCTGGAGTAGTGATGGTAGTAACACGATATGGTAGATAGTAAGGAACACCGGTGTGACACCGATAGTAAGTTGAAACGGTGGCGAATAACAATCTGGGAGACAGAGTTCCCGAACAAGTGTGACTAATGAAGTCGTCGTCATTCTTACGTGTATGAATCTTGAATTTACATGTGTTACTAGAAAGTGGCAGAGTACGGATTCGTATGATGAAAACTTGGTACCATTAAGAGGTTCACCTAAGAATGATTCAAGTATAATGCACAAGTAGTCAAGTAAGTGCTATCTATAGCAAATGCAAGTCAGAATGCAATGATTAACTATCCGGTTGTAGTCTAGATTCACTAATGCATCCTAACGACTCTGTCAGACACACTAATGCATATCCTAGTTCCCTACAACCAACGCTCTGATACCATCTGTAGCGACCCGACCAAATCGTCATTGACGGCGCCGACTACTTAGGTCCCGTTACGTGGTCGTAGTCCCTATATGAGACTCGTTTGACCAAAATTATGTCGCGTTCATTTGAAACGTATCATGCTTGCAAGGTTTAGTTTACAAAACCGTTCGACGACAAGTTTAAGTTTACAAGAGTATAAAGTATAAATGAAATAACTTGCGACATAATTAGTTGAAAAATCACGGTTTGCTATAAATAGCGAAAGTATGTAGACAAAAGTTTGAATCCAAAGGTGCTATCACTAGCGTATGTATGTATGTATGCTTGACTCCAAGCAAGTAATCAAAGTGTGTGGAAGCATGTATCAAGTAGCCAAGTATGAACCTGAGAAACATATAGAAAACTGTCAACGAAAAACGTTGGTGAAATCATAGGTGTTTTAGTAAGTGTTGTATTTGAACCACAAGATTTAATATAAGATGATTATCAAAATCATTTGCATTCCAAAGTTGTTGTTTGTATCCCGGGCACCCAATTATCAAACTTAACTGTTTTGCACCCTTTGCGTAGTGTTAGAACATACACTAGATCCGAAAATATATTTCATCCGCTAATGGTAGCGAACCGTCCGAATGAGGCTCGTCAAGCCCATGTGATCACATAATATAAGTTCACGTTTACACCCTGCAAGTGTAACTAATGATAATTGAATTGAGGCTTTTTGTTCAAACCCGTACGTGGAATGTTCGTTTTCGTACTTGTGTTCAAAGTGTAAAAGTATGATACGTATATGTTTCTCATCCCATAGTTTAAAGCATAAAAGTTGTTTGAAGGATGGGACTATGATCTCACCTCGAGTGCACGAGTATAAAAGTACTTCACAAGGTAAACGTGTGCATGATAGTTGCTTAGCCTTGACCTAAACAAGTAAGTTGTATCAATTAACCGGTTACGACACAAGGTCGGGCGAAATGTGTTCAATTAGTCCTATGGCTCATTACGACTCGATTAAATATAGCATGTGAATCACGTTGTCAAGTTTCGTGCAAGAATCAAGTATAAAAGAAGATTAGAACGATTGCATAAACGTTTGGTTAAGTTTGACAAAGAGTCAAACTTTGGTCGGTCAAGGTCAACAAAAAGTCAACACGTTCGGGTCGGGTCCCGAACTATTTTTCTGAGATTTTTATTCATATATAAGCATGTTAGGACAAGTTACATGTGAATCGGAGGTCCATAGCGTGCCAAACATTTTTCATATTTTGACCATGTAGGTCAGAACCTGGACACGCCTTAGGTCGCGCCGCGACCCAAGACTGCCGCGCCGCGGCATTTAACGTGTGCTGGTACCTGGTCAGTCTCAAATGTCCAAGTCTCAAATCAAAACTCTTTCAAGCATAAATCACAAACCGCTAACACTTAGAACTCGCATCTTATATCGTTGGAAAGCTCTTTTGACAAGGAATACAACTAACTACTTTTCACCAAGCAAAAACATCAATTACAATAACCAAAATCTCGTCAAGTGATCAATAAAGGTTTTTTTTCAAAGTTTCAAGTCCATCAAATGCATTTTAAGTTTCGGGAATCCAATTCACACATATGATATGCCGTTTTGAAGGTAATGAAACATACATTACAACTAAACACTTATTAATAACATTTCATGGCATTCGAAACATCAAAAGCTCGTTTTAAGTTTATCAAACCATAACCAAAATCCACAAAAATCAATATTCATGTTTTTGAAGTTTTCTTAATCAACCTACGCATCAAAACGAAGCTAGTGATACTAGTAACACAATTAAAACATGAACTTTAACAATCTAACAACATTAACTCATCCAAAATCAAGGATTAAGCACACCCACTTTCAAGTTCTTGTTAGTTACTCCAAAACAACAAATCGAGCAAACAAATCATATGTTCATGTTATACACGAGCCATAGACACTAACTAACACCATTTCAAGTTAAAAACACGAATTTAGAGAAATATAGAGTTTTTAGAAAGTTACCCAAACGAGATGAAATTGGTACCAAAATGTAGAGGATGAAGAGAGGATCACGAAAATGTAATTTGTTTTGATGTTTGCCTCTTGATCCGGATTTAGATGATGATTTCTTGTTTGTGTTCTTGAGACAAAAAAAGAAAGTAAGAAAGAAAGAAAGATGAATGAATGAATGGATGAGGAAGGTGGGAGGTGGTTGACTTAGTCAACCACTAGTCACCTTTTTGGTTAAATGGCAAAACTAGTCCCTCCAGTTTGTAGTCGGGTGCGAGAATTAACCGAACGAATATTTTAAAAACGCTCGAGTAAACGAGTGATGTTATAATTAAGTAACGGGAATATTATGAACTTTAGTCAACGGAAACTACGAATTTAAATAACGAAAGGTATTATTTAAAAAAAAAGATAGTGTTAAAAATAAATTTAACGGATGCCTTTCCAGCTAACCGCGTGGTGACCACTGAGTGTACCTCAGGCACTGATTTTACGGCCCGCATTTCTGCCAAACTGCCAACCCTCAAATTCCAAGGGATCGCAAGGGGTAAGAGCCAATGCTTCGTCACAGGTAACACTGTGAGAACCCCCTCTACGATTAACCCGCCAAAAAGCATAGTCCGTTGGGGTGCCCGGCATGACAGCCGGCGCGCGTGACTACCTTTACGGCTAAGGTTAAACCAGCTCTTATACCATCTGTAGCGACAGATGGGGTAGAAACCCACCCAGTGCCTTTCCAGCTAACCGCTTGGTGACCACTAGTCACCTTTTTGGTTAAATGGCAAAACTAGTCCCTCAGTTTGTAGTCGGGTGCGAGAATTAACCGAACGAATATTTTAAAAACGCTCGAGTAAACGAGTGATGTTATAATTAAGTAACGGGAATATTATGAACGTTAGTCAACGGAAACTACAAATTTAAATAACGAAAGGTATTATTTAAAAAAAAGATAGTGTTAAAAATAAATTTAACGGAAAAACGCGGGATGTTACACAAAGACTGTCGACGAGTCACACAATCTCCTTTTCGTGTAAATAATTTTCGAGTAACCACAGCATTGACTTTTTTATTTACGAACAAAGGCTTTGAGGCAAGTGTAAATCTTAAGAGAGGAAAGAACGAAAGGTCAATAATGAGATACGTAGTCATTCGAATTACGAATGTTTGGAATCAACTAAATCGGAGTTAACAAAATAGTAAAAACTCGCGTAATATTTGGAATCAACCTACTATGTCTCCAAAAATATAATTTATTTTGTTCATAACATTATCTTGGTACTTTTTTTTACGAAAAAACTATAACTTTATAAAAATAAAAGGAACTTCATCAAAGAGATGGAGACACGATACAACAAACGGCCTCAAAGCTCTGAAACAACTAAAAACTATAATCGAATCAAAGAAAACTAGTCAAACCAAAGCAAACGACTAACGAAACCAAACCCCCGAACAAAGGCTCGATCAAACAAACAAACTAAACACGCTAAAGAACAACAAAGGAGCTAACACATCACACCAATCTAAACAAGCCGAAAAGAAGCAAGAAACGCGAAGCTAAATCTCCACTTGCCATCAACAACAAAAAATCAACTCCGCCCCGTGAATTTTTCAAGCCTTGGCCATTTTAGGTGTTCGAGACATCATCTTGATATTGGTTGTAAAGACCCGATTCCCGGTCCTTATAAAATTAAATAAATAGTCATGAATACACAGTGGAAGTCAATTAAAATAACATATTATTATTCCATGCAACATTCGAATCGATACATAATTTTAGTGATACTCTCATCTTTTAAACTATCATCTTTTGATAGCCATTTCTCTTTCGACATCGTCGAATGCATAAAACTTCAGTCCCACATTACTTTATTTTATCAATCAGAGTCACTCCCTTAGATCGATCTCCTTTAAATGACCTGAGATATGCACGATAGTATGCGTAAGCCTAAAGGCTTAGTAGGGTCGTGTGTTTTTCGTGCAAAATACCACACACATAAATTCAGGTTTCAGATATTTATGAATATAATAAGATTTGAGCTCCCCTATGTATTAACGCATTCCGAGCCTCTATCCACATTTCCCAATAACTTTATTGCACCGGGTAACCGAATTCAAACCCCGTGTGTCTTACAATAATTATTCCACCATATTCCGATCCATAGCTCGAAAGACATTAATACATATATAATATACATTTTTAAAATCATATGCAATGCAAATCACATAATAAATGCACATAGCTCGTATATAAATCAAGTAGCAATTCAACACAATAATAGCACATATCTCAGTTTTATAAAATAACACGAGAATACTCACTATTCGATCTTTTCTAAAGATCTCGACGTACTTATGATGATTGTCGTCCTAACTTGCCTTGCTCGTAGTGTCATAACTTCATCATCGCTTTACTAGTTTTACGAGTGTATACTTGATATGAAAATGAGATTGTGGTGATTTAAATGTAAGAATAGCTCCATGTATTTATACTAAAATTCAAGTAGCTTACTAAGCATCTTTACGTTCTAAATATCTAAGTATGGTTTCTACGTGGCTCTCACTCCTTACTACCTTAACTTCAAAGTAATTAATCCTAGTAATGATCTTAGCATCCCCTAGCTTGCCCTAACTTCAAAGTAATTAATCTAGCTTGATATCGCACCATTCTTCATCAAAAATTTCAACAATACAGATAATTAAATACTAAAGATACAATTGCAATTAGGGGATGCTAAACACCCCTAAGCATCTCTACTAGCTCCGCCTCTGGTTGTGGCTCGGTTAAAGTTAGTTAGGTCTAATTGTTGGTTGTTCTAGCAAGTTTACTTATAACGAGCTATTTAGATGGTTTTTGATATACTAGTTTAGTGGATCCTTCATTTATTGATGAAGATTTTCTAATTTAGTATTAATCGTTATTTTAGCTATATATATATATATATATATATATATATATATATATATATATATATATATATATATATATATATATATATATATATATAGGGAGAGGATCCAGTGAGAACTCAAGTTGCCTGAGAACTCTGAGAACTCAAGTGGCGGGCGAACAAAATTTTTTTTGCTTGAACTCTGAGAACTAAACATCAATTGATTTCCAGTTCGAACTCGATTCTTCAAATCAGTATCTATAAATTTGCAGAGAGCATAAGGAGATGATTTCGATCCACTCTGCACTTTTACATGTCATCAATTCGTTACTAATCTATCTAGAATGATTAATCTGTGCTCGTATTTCTTTTCATGAAGAACATGAATCAAATTGCCTCAAATCTGCTGTTGTAGCTGTGTTATGATGATGCACAAGACTTAGAATATGATATAGGATCATGGATTCATGCTCTGATTTTGTTCAGAATCATCAATTGGTGAAGTTGAAATTTTTAGTCAGTAGTTAGCGTTTGTGCACAGTGCAAGATAATGCATCTTGTAGAAGATGATGCATCTTGTAGAAGATGATGCATATTTTCTTGTAGAACTTAAATTGTAGAACTTAAATTGTTCTAATTTCAAATTTTTTGTTCTAATATCAAAAATATTTGCTCTCCCTTCTTTTTTTCTGTTCGACTTAGCCAAAAATTGTTCGATTCTACTTTTTTTTTTTGTTCGAATATCATAAAATGTAGAATAGGGAATTGTTCGAATTTCTCCAAATTTGTTCGAATTTGGTAATTTTTGTTCGAACTTATATCAAATTGTAGAATGAACATATTTCAAATTGTAGAATCAAGATGAAAGTGAAAAAAAATAAAAAAAAATGAAGATGTACACCTACAAAAGGTAGAAATTAGGCATGGTTGATTACCACTCAACTTATTTGGTTCGAACCAAGTTCTATTTTTTGCTAGAACTGAGTAAAGAATGCTAGAACTCAAATTGAATCAAGATGCATCATGATGCATCTGTATTTGCTAGTGAGTAAAAATTGTTCGAACTCAGTTTAATTTTTGTTCGAAATGAATAAAATTGTTTGAATACAATTTAAATTGTAGAATCAAGATGAAGGTGCAAAAATTGAAGGTGCAAAACTTAATTAGATGAAATACCCACCTTAATTATAGTAAACCAATTTACTATTATCTTCTTCATTGTGGCTCTGTTCTAATGATGGAGATTGAAACTATGCAAACTAATATGAACTAAAATAGATGCCAAACTATGGTGCAAAATCATAGGTTATAATGGTTAAGAAGTCAACTCTTCTAGTGGATGATGACACACACAGTAGTGAAAAATATGACGATAACCAAACATTAAGTTTACATGATGGAAAATGAAATATGACCTGCAATCAACTTGCTACTTTAGAAATTGGGTATTATATTGTGATGAATTAAAGATATCAAGAGTTTTACAAGAAAAATTTTATTAGTTGAGCTTTGGTTGAAAGAGATGATAGAATTGGGGGAGCTGAAAGAAATTGGGATATGAGATGAAGTTGAAAGTGCCCTAATTGACAAAATTAGGGATTTGAAAGAAACTGCCCTAATTTTACAAACTGCCCGCACAATTGTTCGACCACACCATAAAAATGTTCGCCCGTCTCTCTTTTTTTGCTCGAATAGGAAAGTTCTCAGGGTTCTCATTACTAAAAAGTTCTCATTTGACCCCTCTACTATATATATATATATATATATATATATATATATATATATATATATATATATATATATATATATATATATTTGTCAAAGATAAGATATATAGATATAGATGCTTTAGAAAGATAAACATTTTAGTTGATATATAGACAAATGAAATTATGTTATAACCATTCATTGTTATTAGTCAAAATCAAATTAATAAATCATAACATCTGTTAGATATGGGTTGTGATATATAATTTTATGTATATGTATATATTATCTTTGTTAGACATTTTAGGCTATGTTGTGATATTGGTTGGTAATGACGTACGTCCCGCCATTGTTGTCACGTGCGACGCATGGCGTATTCTGTAGTTGGACGTTTAGCTTCAGCTCCTGGTTGAATACCAAGTCAACGTCGCTCTCAGGCCACGATTATTCCTACGCTACGCCACCTGTAGCGTACCGTTAACCATTTGACTTGGTTTACTCAGCTGCTTGTCCGTCCGACAAATCAGGAGAACGTGGAGCAGTTAGTGGGCATGATTAGAGGATTCCAGGAGTGGTAATCATGGTTTAGTGGGCTAGTGGTGGTTATCCTTAGTAACCGCCATCTTATGCCTATAAATACTGCTCATAATCACACATTTAAACATCAATCAACATTTTGCACTTACCACCGCTGATTACTCTTCTAAGCTCACCTTGGAGGCTCGGCAAAAGTTAACCACCATAACACCCCTCATACTCATCACATCAACCGAAGGAAACCCTTCCGAAGGTTAGTCATTTCAACTAATTGCACTCAAGTCAATTTTGGCTTGATCATTTGGCGCCATCCGTGGGAGCGTTTGATCAATACTTTCACAAAAGATGACAGGCGATTCCAATCTATCACCAAATGACAACACCGGCAAAGAACCGTATGACCCTTTGAAGCCCAATGACGACAGCTCTTTTGAGACACCAGATGACTCCATCAAGCGTACCAGGTTGCAATTTGACGATGATGATGAAACCAATAGGCGTGACACCGAGGAGGTGGAAAACCCGGAAACGAATTTAAGCCAGCTTAAACCCATCGGCGGTGAAGAAGCGATACGTTTTCTGGCAAAAGGGGGATTCGTTTTACCGTCACTCATGTCCAAAAGCGGCGAAAGGCCAACTGGTATGTCCAAAGTTCAACCACGAAGCTCTACACGTCCGACGTCAGAGGCTGGTAAAAGTTCTGGCAAAACCCGAGAGGAAGCACGAAAGGACTTAATTGAGAATTTAATTCTAGCCGCGCCAGAATCTATGAGTGCTCAGGTGGAGCAGCCTGACGTGGCGGACAACATGTTGAACAATTGGTATGCTATGATGGGAGACAATGTTAAGCGGACGTTTGACGTTTTCGCGACATCTGAGAAGTTTACTCGAGAGATAGCCACCCATCTGTTGCTCGCCGTCCTTACTACTCCCCTCACGCTAGGGGTATATGACGGCACCACGGATCCGGAAAACTTCCTACGGCAATTCGAACATGCTGTCAAGACGCAGCATTGGGATAACTCGACGACGTGCCACATGTTCCCGGGACAGCTTCAAGCCGTCGCGAGAGAGTGGTTTGCCAAATTACCTGCCTTGAGCATATCCAGCTACACGGACCTCAGAACTAATTTTGTGCAACGTTTCCAGAACTTTAAACGCACCAAACTGACTCACCTAGATGCACACAGCATCAAGATGAGGTCGCGTGAATCCCTAATGAATTTTACTTCCCGCTTCACAGCGGAGTGTCAAAAAATTCTAGATCTGCCTGAATCGCAGCAGATCTCCGCGTACATCATGGGAATCTGCCAAACTCGTCATTTGTCGTTGGTAAAATCGATGCGGCGTAAGTTTCCGAAAACATACGTTGAAGCTGTAAAAATGGTAAAGGATTATGTACGTTCCGAGGAGTTTGCAGACGCTGCCATTGGGGATCACGGTACAACGGACCGGATCGATAAAGACGACAAGGAAAACAGCAAAGGTAGTACAGGTAACAAGTATAAAGGAAGTGGCAGCGGCGGCAACAGGGGGTTACGGACGTTCCAGTCATAAGTCTGACCATCGTAATTGCTACCGTCTGTATGAACGGTACGTTGCGAAGAGGTTGTCACCAGAAGAGGAAAGTTTGGTTAAGTCATTGTAAAAAAACGCCTAAAGAAATTTTGGCAACGGAAGAGATAAGTAAAGATTTCCCGCCACCAAAGCCGATGCAGCCACGTTTCGCTGTAGATGAAAGTAAATGGTACATTTTTCACGAAGATAAGGGTCACGACGTGGAAGACTGTAGGGAACTAAAGAAGGTGATAGTTGAACGGCTGAAACTGGGGGAACTTGACCATCTAAAACCGTCGCGTGTCAAAGTCTCCGGGATGAAGAAATTTGCCTGGAAACGGGGAAAAGAAAAAGCTCCAGAAAAGCACATCCACATGGTACAAATGTGGAACGCGGGTCACGTTCGTAAGGCGGAAGTTTTTGAGGAATGGGAATGTGCCCCTATCACGTTTCCTGCTCTTTGGAGAGTTTGCCCTACTGACTTGCCTGTGATGATAACCGCAATGGTAGGACGGTGCAAGATCTCCTGAATTTATGTAGATACTGGAAGTGCCGTTGACGTCTTATACGAACATTGCTTCTTACAGCTACCACAAGATGTGCAGGATAAATTAAAACCACCACTTCATCCCGTCGCCGGGTTCACAGGTGAAACAACTTGGCCTCTGGGCCGAGTAAGTATTGACGTTACGTTAGAGGAAAAGGCGAAACGACGAACGGTAGCTTTAAATTTCGTGGCTGTCAGAAGCCAGTCAAAGTATAACATTATCATGGGATAGGAAGCGTTGTGCGAATTCGGCGCGATATTATCAAATGTACATGGCATGATGAAATTCCCAACCCCATTAGGCGTTGCAACTGTTCTCTCTGATCGGGTCCCGATTGTGGGTCAGGTTGAACAGCCGCTACATCAGACGGCACCGATTGAGCAAGGGGGAAGTGTTATCATCAACCATTCCTTTTCTGAGAAAGCAATACAGATTGGCCAAACACTATCCGACACAACGAAAAGTGCGTTATGTGAACTCTTGGCGAGCAACGCTAACGTGTTTGCATGGCAAGAGTCAGATATGACGGGAGTACCTCGTACCGTTGCAGAACATCGTTTAAACGCCAACCCGAGTATGACTCCAGTAAGGCAAAAGAAACGGGGCATGGCTCCGGAACGTAGCGCCTTCCTAAGGAATGAAGTGGAAAAGTTGGTACACGCAGACATACTGCGAGAGGTTAAGTACCAAACATGGGTTGCCAATCCAGTACTGGTCAATAAAGCGAACGGCTTGTGGCGGATGTGTGTCGACTTCAAAGACATCAATAAGGCTTGTCCCAAAGACAACTATCCGCTACCAGAGATAGACTGGAAGGTAGAGTCGTTGGCGCGCTTTCGTTTCAAATGTTTCCTTGATGCTTACAAGGGCTATCACCAGATCCAAATGGCGGAACGCGACGAGGACAAAACCGCATTCCACACAGATCAAGGCATTTTTTGTTACAAAAAGATGCCCTTTGGTTTGAAAAACACCGGCGCAACGTACCAACGGGTCATTGACGCTGCGTTCAAAGAACAGATCGGTCGAAACGTGGAAGCATACGTCGACTACATAGTAATCAAAAGTCACACTGAAATGGACCTTTTGAAGGACATTCAGGAAACGTTCGACTCTCTACGAAAAATCAACATGAAGCTGAATCCGAAGAAGTGTAGTTTTGGATTCGAGGAGGGAAAGTTCTTGGGGCACGTCGTCACAACGCGTGGTATACGGGCAAACCCTAAGAAAATTCAAGCTATTGTGAAATGGCAGCACCGCGAATGAGAAAGGAGGTGCAAAGTCTGAACGGAAAGTTGGTAGCGTTGTACAGATTCCTGTCAAAGGCGACAGAACGGTCACTCCCATTCTTCAAAGTGTTGAAAGACAACGTGGGACGGAACTTCGATTGGACTCCTGAAGCGGATCATGCTTTCCAGGAAATGAAGGCTTTGATAAGGACATTGCCGAAGTTGACGGCACCAGTACCGGGTAAAGTAACCGTTCCGTAATAATTTTTTACGAATTTATAAATATTGTGATGCTAACATGTTGAGTTCTCAGGCGAAACTTTGACAATTTACTTAGCGGCGGGCACTGAGGCTGTTAGCTCGGTGCTTGTCGCGGAGCGTGGCGGCATACAGATGCCAGTTTATTTTGTGAGCAAAGTGCTACAACATGACGAAGTCAACTACAAACCGATTAAGAAGCTTATTTTCGCGTTGGTCCAAACCGCAAGACGGTTGAGACGGTACTTTCAAGCGCACCCAATGCTGGTGCTAACTGATTCGCCTATTAAACAGGTACGGTACAGCGATTGAGACCGGAGCACCTTGGAGGAAATTTATTCTAACAAGTTTTTCATGCAGGTATTGAGCAAACCAGAGGTTGTAGGCAGGCTAGCCAAGTGGGCAATCGAACTGGGTGAACATGAAATCCATTACGCCCCCCGTACCGCTGTCAAAGGCCAGATTATGGAAGTTTTTATGGTTGAATTCAAATGCGCCGCACCACTAGCGCCGGTCGTCGAAGAAGTATCAAATATCATCACGTGGGAACTATTCACTGACGAAGCATCGAGTTCTGAGGGAGCGGGTGCAGGTCTAATTTTAATTGGCCCTGACGGAGAGGAACATACCTACGCGTTGCGTTTCAAGTTCCCCGCCTCCAATAATGAAGCGGAATATGAGGCATTGCTGTCTGGTTTGAGAATGGCTGAAAAGATGGGAATAAAATGCCTAAAGGTTTCAGTTGATTCCCAACTCGTGGCGAATCAGATGAACGGGATGTTTGAAGCTAGGGATCCGGCTATGCAAAATTATTTGGCATTGGCAGAAGAAATGGCCAACAAATTCGAGCGTTTCTCAATAACGCAAGTGCCGCGATCCTTGAACAAAAAGGCCGACGCACTCAGCAAACTCGCATCAAGCGTGTTCAGCCACTTCACCAAGGACGTTTTGGTGGAGGTCCTTACTCAAAAATCCACTGACGTGGTACAGGTATCGACTCGCTTCGATAACAAACACGCTATACGCATAATCTGTTTAAAACACAACGTACACATGTCCTGATTTTCCTGCAAAATAATCATAGGAGGCAGCCCCTGTAGAAGAGGTCGAGACGTGGATGAGTCCAATCGTTACGTATCTCAAGAACAGGATGTTGCCATTCGACGGGGCAACGCCACGTAAGATTCGTATGAAAGCACCTGTGTACATGTTAAGGGATGGAGTTATGTTCAAGAAATCCTTCACGGCACCGCTTTTAAGGTGTGTCGGCCCAAGCGAGGCGGAAACAATTGTAAGGGAGGTGCATGAAGGGACTTGTGGCATGCATGCAGGATTTAGGACCGTTGTGGGGAAAATAATGCGGCTAGGGTATTTTTGGCCGTCTATGTACCGTGACACGAAAGAGATCATCAAAGCTTATGCTTCATGCCAACGTTACGCCCCGCAAATTCACATGCCGGCGCATGAGCTAATTCCCGTGATGTTTGCTTGGCCCTTTTACAAATGGGAAATTGATTTAGTAGGCCCCTTCCCGGATGGAAAACACTTGGTCGTTGCAATTGACTTTTTCACCAAGTGGGTTGAAGCCAAACCTTTAAAGAGCATAACGGGTATACAGATTGTGAATTTTGTTTGGGAGAAAATCGTGTGCTGTTTCGGAATACCACACGAAAATGTAAGTGATAACGACAAACAGTTTGCTCACGATCCGTTTCATTCATAGTGTGACGGGTTGAATATCAAACAGACTCTCAGTTCTGTTGCCCATCCGCAGGTAAATGGACAAGTCGAAGTCACCAACAGGGATATCGTTGCCGGGATAAGGGCAAGGTTGGACACGGACAGGAAAGGTTGGGCAGATGAGCTTCCACAAGTATTATGGGCATTCCGAACCACGCCAAAAGGAAGCAATCGAGAAACGCCATTCAGCCTTATATATGGTACCGAGGCGGTGATACCCGCTGAAATTGTTGTCCCAACCCAACGTGTAGTGCAATTCAATGATGAGTCCAACGTCATTAGCTTGAAAGAAAATTTGGACTTGTTGGAGGAAATGCGTAACGCCGCCGCTATCAGGGAAGCGTCAAACAAACAGAAAATTGCCAAGTATTACAATTAACGTGTGAAGGAACGTACTTTCCGCCCCTGTGATTTTGTGTGGTGTAATAACAACGCCAGCCGGGTCGAGAATACTGGAAAATTGGGACCCAATTGCAAAGGCCCGTATGTGATTGCAGATGCACTTGGCAACGGAGCATATAACCTAAAGACGCATGATGGCAAATTTATGTTGCGTACCTGGCACGCAACCAACTTAAAGAAGTTCTATGTTTAAATATTTCGAATCGTTTCATTGTTGAAAATTTTTCTTTTTCACTTTACCAAGTTTGTGATTGATCACCACAAATGTAAGCGCATCGCGCATTAGACTTCTTTGTTTTCTGTTTTCAATTAAATGCATTTTTTTTCAATCTTCATTACTAATGTACTGTGTAACTATTATGGCCGCGCTTCGGCGTTATAAATGTAAGACCATTCACAAGTTACTTATGCCATGAACAAAGACATCATCTAATCTTTGGACGGCATTGGCAACGCTAGGCGTATTGGAGGTACGCCTAGCCCTTGGAACGGGATGCCTCCGGATTTCGTATCCGTAGCATTAATCCCAACACTAAGTAGATGAGTGCAATGTCGACAATCATCAAGTGTAACCTTGACAAACGGTACGTTGCCGTGACGACGGGGCGTACATATTTATATAAACATGTTTTACTACAGTTGGAACACACAAAAGTAAAATAACAAGAATCATAAGGAATCGATATTTCATTGATTTAATTATAACCATTACATTAGGAACAAAAGTGAATACAGAATTACAAAAATCCCTACAACTACGGGATCATCTTCTTCACTTTGGCCAAGGTAAGGTCCGGTGTCGACCCAATCTGTTCAATAAACGGCACCTTAATGGCCGCGCAGGCATTGACCGCCGCATCATGAAGGTCGTAGGCATCCTCATCCGCCATGTCTCGGATCACCTCCAGAATTGGTTCTGCTATTTCAACATGTTATATCAAAGTGGTGGTCGCATCGTAATGCTCCACCTTCCTTGTAGCGTCAACCAATCTCTGGAATGGCTCCTTTACCTCCGGCGCCTTAAGAGCCTTGAAAAGAATATAGGGGATGAGGCTGCAAAGCTCTTGAAAATCGTTCGCTTTCTTTTGATTGGCAGCGAACAACTCTTGGTTCTGGGTGGTGAGGAGATCCTTACTGGCTTTCTCCTCCGCCAGCTCTTTATACGCCGCCTCCAGGTCCTTTAGCGCAGTTTGTTCTTTTTCGACGCGCAAGGCCATCTCTTTGATTGCCTTTTGGGCCTCCTTTAGGGTCTGCTTCTTTTCCACCTCTCCTTCAGCAGCGTCTTGCTTAGCCCGCTTCAGCTCTTCCCTAACTTGGACAATTTCAGCATTCAGCTCTTTACCGTCGGCTTCAGCACGACGGGCACGTTGATCCAGTTCAATGGTCCGCTGAAGTTCGTCGCGGGTTAACACTAACCCTTCATAGATATGTTGAACCCTGGCACAGTGGGCGGCACTATCAGGCATTTTTCGGACCGCCTCATAAAGCACCGGAGGGCAAATCCGTTGCAGATACTCAAACTACGACAGAGCGTCGTTGTGAGACACGTTCCACATGGTCTCGATGTGGCTGAAGGTGGGTTGTTTTCCAAAACCAGGAGAATAAGGCTCCTCCAAAGAAGTGGAACGTTGGCCGGACGCGTCGCCAGAACCGGATGCCGTCAGTTTGTTTTTTTTCGACGCCTTTCCTTGGGCATCGGATGAATCTTGAAGATGGACGATAGGGACTCCCATGCGTAACCCTGGAGAAATAACAAACTTGATTAGTTTCTCCCACTGGGATTCTGGTGACGTAGCGGGATTATTATCAGGGTTTTCATAATACCCACCTTTGTTGGGAATCTCTTCAAAAGTTTTTAAGTTACTTTCTGCAACTTATCGCGGCGTTTTCCTCTTTTTGTGACCGCCAGTCGGGACGGTCACTTTTGGGGGAGAATGGGGGCGTTTCTGCTGTTGTAGTTGCTGTTCTGGCTGAATTGTGGGAACAGCGACGGATATCGGATCCGGATTGGTAACAGGAGTTGAGCCGGTTGTAGGTTGTTTTGTTGCCACGTCGCTGGTAGCATTGGTGGATGAACCAGCAGCAACATCGTCACCCTTCAGCGGATGACCTTCTGGAAGGTTGGCCTTCGAAAATCTCTTGAAGGAAATGCCATCAAGAGTAGGGCGGCGGAGAACTCTGTTGAAATTCATCTCTGCAAAAGAATATATTTTAGAAAAATTACATGAGCAGAATACTTACAATTTTAAAGACGTAATGGCACGAAGAGCATACCCCTTCCGTCGCACATGATCAATGGCACTCTGTCACTCCATGGCCAATAATGTTGAACATTGCAGAGTTTCAGCATCACCTTGCCGTAAGGACGCATCTCAAGCGTAACGTCCTTACACAAATTAAAAAGCTCCTGCTCCCCTAAATTAAGGTCTGGTGTCTTGGAGACGTCTGGAGAACACTTGGAATGCCATTGTGCGAGGTGGGCACGCCCTTCGCCCAGCAGATCGGTCCCGGCAAAAAAGAACATTCTGTAGCGACCCGACCAAAACCGTTATTGACGGCGTCGTTAACTTAGGTCCCGTTGCGTGGTCGTAGTCCCTATATGAGACTCGTTTGACCAAAATTATGTCGCGTTCATTTGAAAGGTACAAAGTTTAGTTTAACAAACGGATCGAAAATAAGTTTAAGTTTACAAAGTTATAAGTATGAATGAAATAACTTGCGACATAATTAGTTTGAAACCACAGTTGCTATAAATAGCGTAAGTAGACAAAAGTTTGAATCCAAAAATGCTATCCCTAGCGTATGCATGCATGGTAGACTCCAATCAAATAACCAAAGAGTGCGGAAGCGTGTAACAAATAGCCATGTGAAAACCTGAGAAAACATAGAAGAATCTGTCAACGCAAAAACGTTGGTGAAATCATAGGTTTGAGTAAGTGAGTAAAAGTAAAGTAAGTCGAACCACAAGATTTGCAAAGTTGAAATAATAGTAGTACATTCTAAAAGTTAATATTCACGAGCACCCAATTATCAAAGCTTAACGTTCCGTCCGTTGAATACCCCATCAATTAGTGCTAGAACAACACTGTTCCCGAAAATATATTTCATTCGTAAACGGTAGCGAACCGTTTGAATGAGGGTTTGTCAAACCCATATGGCCATATAACATAAGTTCTCGCTTACACCATCTGATGTAACTAATGATAATCGGATTGAGGATTTTCGTTCTAAACTCGTATGTAGAATGTTTGTTTTCCCGTTCTTGTGTTCACTTAGTTCAAAAGAATCGTTTATGTTTTCTCATCCCAAAAGTAAGTTCAAAAGAGTAAAAAGTGGGACTATGATCTCACCTCGAGTGCACGAGTATAAAGGTACTTCAACAAGTAAACGTGTGCATGAAAGTTGCTTAGCCTTGACCTAAACAAATAAGTTGTATCAATTAACCGGTTACGACACAAGGTCGGGTGAAATGTGTTCAATTAGTCCTATGGCTCGTTACGACTCGAATAGTATAGCATGTGAATCACGTTGTCAAGTTTCATGCAAGAATCAAGTATAAAAGCATGTTAGAACGATTGTAATAAAGTTTGAGTTGACATTTCAAAACCTTACCATTATAAAGGAAATCTTATTACGTTTCCAACGATATTTTATTCATCGAAAACGGAGTTACGGTCAAAAAGTTATGGCCAAAACAAGTTTGCTGAAGTTCGGATGAAACAGGCAATTGTCACGGCGCGACAAATTGCTCCGCGGCGCGACAAATGCCTATGTTGAAGGTCAGAAAGCTTGAAAAACATGTTCTAAAATCACCCTTTGGGCCACGGCGCGACAAATTGCTCCGCGGCGCGACAATGGCCGTGGCCTGGTCCCTGGCCTGTTTCACTTGTTCAAGGCTTGGTAAAATTTCAAACAAACGCAAAACTCAAACCGTAAACAATTAGGAAGCGTATCTTATACCGTTGGAAAGCTCTTTTGACAAGGAACACAACTAAACATGTTTCATCAAACAAAAACAACATTTTCCATAACCGATTTCTCGTCAAGTGATCGTTTAAAAGTCCATTTTCAAAGTTTCAAGTTCATCAATTGCATTTTCAGTTTCGGGAATCCAATTTACACATACGATATGCCGTTTCGAAGGTAATTAAGCATACATTACAACTAATCACTAACAATTAACATTCCATGGCATTCAAGCATCAAAAGTTCATGTCAAGAACTATCAAACCCTAGTCAAACATCACAAAATCATTAATCGGGTTTTTGAAGTTTTCTTAATCAACCTACACATCAAAACGAAGCTAGTGATACTAGTAACACAATTAAAACATGCACTTTAACAATCTAACAACATTAACTCATCCAAAATCAAGGATTAAGCAAACCCATTTCAAGTTCGTGCTAGTTACTCCAAAAACAACAAATCGAGCAAACCAAACATATATTCATGTTAGACTTGAGCCATAGACACTAACTAACACCATTTCAAATCAAAAACACGAATTTAGAGAAATCTAGAGTTTTAGAAATGTTACCCAAACGAGATGAAGTTGGTATCAAATTGTAGAGGATGAAGAGAGGATTCCAAATATGTAATTTGTTTTGAAGTTTGCTTCCCGATCCGAATTTAGATGATGATTTATGTTTGTGTTCTTGAGAGAAAAAAAAAAGAAAGAAAGAAGAAGAAATGGATGAATGAGGGGTGGAGGTGGTGAGTGGTTGACTAGTCAACTACTAGCCACCTCTTTGGTCAAGTGGCGGAACTAGTCCCTCAAGTTTCAGAGCGGGTGCGGGAATTAACCAAACGAATATTTTTAAAACGCAAGTTAACGAGAGATGTTATAATTAAATGACGGAATTATTGTGAACGTTAGTCAACGGAAACTACGAATTTAACTAACGAAAGGTATTATTTAAAAGAAAAAGACGGTGTTAAAAATAAATTTAACGGAAAAAGGCGGGATGTTACATTATCCACACCTCAAAAGAAATTTCGTCCCGAAATTTAGTTGGAAGTAGTAGTCGTTGAATCTTCCTCGAGATCTTGTGTTGCCAATTCTACGAATGAGGGAGAAGTACGTTCTAAGGTATTTCAACGAATTTTGACGGTCGGGATCATGTGTTGTTTTAAGGTTTGGCTTCACGATTTATGGTTTCAACCGGTCCTCCTAGGAAGTGAGGGTTATCGTCGATAGTGAGTTCATCAAAGGAGATAACAAGTTCTTGTTTCGCAAAACACGTCTTTGAGTTGATACATCGAATGTAGGATAAACGGAGACCCAAAATGAGTCGGAAAAGTCTAAACGGCTAGCGACGGGTCCAAAACACCCCAAGAATTTAAAGGATCAAAATATCGCGGATTTAGCTTCCTACGTTTCCCGAAACGGATTGCACCTTTCCAAGGTGCGACTCTTAACGTGACGCGGTTTCTCACGTGGAATTTGAAATGTTTACGTCTAACATCGGCGTAGCTCTTGGTGATTACGAGTCGCGTAGGGTTTTGCCTGAATATGAATAAATTTTCTCGGTTGCTCATGAATAACCTCGGCCCCGGTGAATTGATCATCGTTTACTTGGTTCGACAAAGGAGAATGACGTTTCCGGTCACATGTGGTTTCAAAAGGAGTGACGTTAAAACTCGAATGAAAATCATTGTAGTACGAGGATTCGGTTAAAGGAAAATACTTTTCTCAAGTAAATTTGAAGTTGGTAATACAAACTTGTATTATGGTTTCCAAGGTTTAAATCGCATGTTTGTTCGGTCCGTCGGGTTGTGGATGGTACGCGGTACTCATGTCTAAACGCGGTCCCGAGGCTTTTTGTAAGGTACTCCAAAATCTAGAAGTGAAACGAGTCTCGATCCGAAACGGGGTACATTTCCCTAAGGCATATTGAACAAGTTTGCTATGAATTGAAAACGTTAGCTGGAACAAGTTTCTCAAGAAATTCACGTCGCGGGAGATTTATCGGTTTCCAAAAACGTTCGTCGGGGCAAGTTCTTATCGGGTTTTGAAAACGATTGTTAGGACTATCCACCCTCGCGGCGAATACTTGTATGACGTGAAGAGTCGCTCTCCATTGAGAATTTAGAATAAGGACCTCCTGAACCGGAAGTACGAGGGTGATGCAAGAGAAGTTCCCGCCCCGATGTGAGCATAACGAGTAAATTGTAGTTAGTCAATATGACTGCGCGAGGACGAGCTAGTATACCCGTGTGACATACGGTTGAAGTCGAATGGAATCGGTAATTCATTCGGTAGCATAAATATAATTTGACAATAATTGTAGGTGTGTCCCCGGTATGGTTGTTATAAATATTCTCGGAGTTTTCGGATGTCCAAACATGAAAAGATGAAGTCATGTACATGGCACATGGTGGTGTTTAGGTTGATCGAGTCTAACCACCATCACGCGTCACTAGAACTTTGGTATGTCTTACCGTAATATAACCACGTTGATCGAGTGTCGTTATATTACGCTAACTCATACCTCCATTCCCACATCACTCTATAGATTCAAGTTCGTGTAATTGCGAAAATCTAAAATGAACAAAATGTAACGACGTCTCAAACGTGACTCGTATTAAATCGAAAGAATTGGTGCAACTCTGAAGATGCGTTCCCCGAGGGAAGTGTATAGTTGATTGTTCACGTCAATGTGGTTCGAGTCAGACAATATTGTATTCAGGTATGAAAAGAGTAACGAGTCATGATAACGAGTAGCACGCAACCGTAGTGATAAATGGTGATGACGATACTCATCTAGAGTAGTGATGGTAGTAACACTAAAAAGTAGATAGTAAGAAACACCAGTGGGAAACCGATAGTAAGTTGAAACGGTGGCAAATAACAATCCGGGAGACAGAGTTCCCGAACAAGTGTGACTAATGAAGTCGTCGTCATCCATACGTGTATGAATCATGAATTTACGTGTGTTACCAAAAAGTGGCGGAATACAAGTTCGTATGATGAAGGTTGGGTACCATTAAAAAGTTTGCCTAAGAATGATTCAAGTATAATGCACAAGTAGTCAAGTAAGTGCTATCTATAGCAAATGTATGTCAGAATGCAATTGCTAACTATCCGGTTGTAGTCTAGACTCACTAATGCGTCCTAACGACTCTGTTAGACACACTAATACACGTCCTAGTTCCCTACAACCAACGCTCTGATACCATCTATAGCGACCCGACCAAAACCGTTATTGACGGCATCGTTAACTTAGGTCCCGTTGCGTGGTCGTAGTCCCTATATGAGACTCGTTTGACCAAAATTATGTCGCGTTCATTTGAAAGGTACAAAGTTTAGTTTAACAAACGGATCGACAATAAGTTTAAGTTTACAAAGTTATAAGTATGAATGAAATAACTTGCGACATAATTAGTTTGAAACCACAGTTGCTATAAATAGCGTAAGTAGACAAAAGTTTGAATCCAAAAATGCTATCCCTAGCGTATGCATGCATGGTAGACTCCAATCAAATAACCAAAGAGTGCGGAAGCGTGTAACAAATAGCCATGTGAAAACCTGAGAAAACATAGAAGAATCTGTCAACGCAAAAACGTTGGTGAAATCATAGGTTTGAGTAAGTGAGTAAAAGTAAAGTAAGTCGAACCACAAGATTTGCAAAGTTGAAATAATAGTAGTACATTCTAAAAGTTAATATTCACGAGCACCCAATTATCAAAGCTTAACGTTCCGTCCGTTGAATACCCCATCAATTAGTGCTAGAACAACACTGTTCCCGAAAATATATTTCATTCGTAAACGGTAGCGAACCGTTTGAATGAGGGTTTGTCAAACCCATATGGCCATATAACATAAGTTCTCGCTTACACCATCTGATGTAACTAATGATAATCGGATTGAGGATTTTCGTTCTAAACTCGTATGTAGAATGTTTGTTTTCCCGTTCTTGTGTTCACTTAGTTCAAAAGAATCGTTTATGTTTTCTCATCCCAAAAGTAAGTTCAAAAGAGTAAAAAGTGGGACTATGATCTCACCTCGAGTGCACGAGTATAAAGGTACTTCAACAAGTAAACGTGTGCATGAAAGTTGCTTAGCCTTGACCTAAACAAATAAGTTGTATCAATTAACCGGTTACGACACAAGGTCGGGTGAAATGTGTTCAATTAGTCCTATGGCTCGTTACGACTCGAATAGTATAGCATGTGAATCACGTTGTCAAGTTTCATGCAAGAATCAAGTATAAAAGCATGTTAGAACGATTGTAATAAATTTGAGTTGACATTTCAAAACCTTACCATTAGAAAGGAAATCTTATTACGTTTCCAACGATATTTGATTCATCGAAAACGGAGTTACGGTCAAAAAGTTATGGCCAAAACAAGTTTGCTGAAGTTCGGATGAAACAGGCAATTGTCACGGCGCGACAAATTGCTCCGCGGCGCGACAAATGCCTATGTTGAAGGTCAGAAAGCTTGAAAAACATGTTCTAAAATCACCCTTTGGGCCACGGCGCGACAAATTGCTCCGCGGCGCGACAATGGCCGTGGCCTGGTCCCTGGCCTGTTTCACTTGTTCAAGGCTTGGTAAAATTTCAAACAAACGCAAAACTCAAACCGTAAACAATTAGGAAGCGTATCTTATACCGTTGGAAAGCTCTTTTGACAAGGAACACAACTAAACATGTTTCATCAAACAAAAACAACATTTTCCATAACCGATTTCTCGTCAAGTGATCGTTTAAAAGTCCATTTTCAAAGTTTCAAGTTCATTTATTGCATTTTCAGTTTCGGGAATCCAATTTACACATACGATATGCCGTTTCGAAGGTAATTAAGCATACATTACAACTAATCACTAACAATTAACATTCCATGGCATTCAAGCATCAAAAGTTCATGTCAAGAACTATCAAACCCTAGTCAAACATCACAAAATCATTAATCGGGTTTTTGAAGTTTTCTTAATCAACCTACACATCAAAACGAAGCTAGTGATACTAGTAACACAATTAAAACATGCACTTTAACAATCTAACAACATTAACTCATCCAAAATCAAGGATTAAGCAAACCCATTTCAAGTTCATGCTAGTTACTCCAAAAACAACAAATCGAGCAAACCAAACATATATTCATGTTAGACTTGAGCCATAGACACTAACTAACACCATTTCAAATCAAAAACACGAATTTAGAGAAATCTAGAGTTTTAGAAATGTTACCCAAACGAGATGAAGTTGGTATCAAATTGTAGAGGATGAAGAGAGGATTCCAAATATGTAATTTGTTTTGAAGTTTGCTTCCCGATCCGAATTTAGATGATGATTTATGTTTGTGTTCTTGAGAGAAAAAAAAAAAGAAAGAAAGAAGAAGAAATGGATGAATGAGGGGTGGAGGTGGTGAGTGGTTGACTAGTCAACTACTAGCCACCTCTTTGGTCAAGTGGCGGAACTAGTCCCTCAAGTTTCAGAGCGGGTGCGGGAATTAACCAAACGAATATTTTTAAAACGCAAGTTAACGAGAGATGTTATAATTAAATGACGGAATTATTGTGAACGTTAGTCAACGGAAACTACGAATTTAACTAACGAAAGGTATTATTTAAAAGAAAAAGACGGTGTTAAAAATAAATTTAACGGAAAAAGGCGGGATGTTACACATTCCCCTCCAATCATGGAGGGACGGAGACTTCTTAGTGGTAAAGTTACACTTTTTCTCAAAAGTGTAACACCCCTTTCTGGAAGCAGTGAGTTTGAACGTCGCTCGGAAAACGTTCAGACTCGCGGGTCTATTCTGTGCCCTAAAAAACATCTCGAAAATAGTAACACGCTGCCATGCGTGAGGATGTAATTGCGAGACGCTAATGTGATAATGGTCTAGTACAGCCGCCACGAATGGGCTCAACGGAAAACGCAGGATGCCCAATGCCACCGCCTTCCAATATAAGGTAAAGTGTCCTTGTGGCGGCTCGTCAGCACGCTGACCGGGTATCGCTACCATTGTCGGTACATCTCGAAGTACCGGATATTCGGCTATAAATTTCTCCATCTCTTCCGTCGTAATGGTCGTGTTTTCCGTAGAAACGTTAGCCTTAGACATTTTGGTTTACCTTAGAATGAAAACGGCACACGTAATAAGAGGAGATAAGAAATTGTTTAATAATAAGGAAGCGGAGGAAGAAATGTAAAAATGAGGAGGTAAAAATGCCATATTTATAGAAGAAACTTACTGTGGGCCCAGTTAATGGGCCTTGATCTTGATCGAACACGTGTCCTAGGGATATTGAACCACAGCCGTTGGATTCGTGGCGTTTCATTTTTACAGCTGTAAAACGTAATGATTGCTGACATCATCCCCTAGCACACCCTATGAGGAAACAGGATTTGACGTTTACGGCGTGTCAGTAATGATGGCCTTTTATAATATTTTATTCAATATAGTTTGGTTACAATCAAAGGCAATTTGATTCCAACCAAACTGGGGGGGACTTAATGACGTACGTCCCGCCATGGTCGTCACATACGACGCATGGCGTATCCTGTAGTTGAACATTTAGCTTCAGCTCCTGGTTGGATACCAAGTCAACGTCGCTCTCAGGCCACGATTATTCCTATGCTACACCACCCGTAGCGTACCGTTAACCATTTGACTTGGTTTACTCAGCTGCTTGTCCGTCCAACAAATCAGGAGAACGTGTGAAATGTCCCGTTCATATCGATTATAAACGTTCCATATTAATTGATTTCGTTGTGAGGTTTTGACCTCTATATGAGACGTTTTTCAAAGACTGCATTCGATTTTTAAACAAACCATAACCTTTATTTTATCAATAAAGGTTTAAAAATATTAAGACGATTATCAAATAATGATAATCTAAAATATAGCGTTTTCACACGATTATTACATAATAGTTTACAATAATATTACACATCAATTTAAATCTTCGAATGCAGTTTTTAAACATTATTATACAAGCATGCTGACTCCAACTCTTGTCCATAAATTAGCATGCAACAGCGGAAGCTCTTAATAATCACCTGAGAATAAACATGCTTTAAACGTCAACAAAAATGTTGGTGAGTTATAAGTTTAACCTATATATATCAAATCGTAATAATAGACCACAGGATTTCATCTTTCCATAACATACAATCTGTATAAAATCATTCATATGTTGAACACCTGGTAACCGACATTAACAAAATGCATATAGAATATCCCCAAAACAGAAATCCATCTGTATTAATAACTCGAAGTACTAAAGCATACCATTTTCCAGTATGGGGGAGTTAGTGCCCGTAGATCTACCTTTAGGATTCGCGTCAATTAGGGTGTCTGTTCCCTAATTCTTAGGCTACCAAGCTAAAAGGGTGATATTCGGTATTCATAATCCAACATAGAATGTAATTTCAAGTACTTGTGTCTATTTTGTAAAAAATTTACAAAACTGCATGTATTCTCATCCCAAAAATATTAGATTTAAAAGTGGGACTATAACTCACTTTCACAGATTTTTACTTTACCGAAAATAAGACTTGGTCACTGGTCGATTCACGAACCTATAACAAATATGTACATATGTATCAAAGTATGATCAAAATATAATTACAACATTTTTTATTACGTTTTATTGATTTGAGTTTGTTAAGTCAGCAGTCCTCGTTAGTAACCTACAACTAGTTGTCCCCAGTTAGATGTAAAGAAATAAAGCAATATATATTATCTCGAATCAATCCACGGCCTCGTGTATACAAGTCTCAGGCTAGATCACAACTCAAAGTATATATAATATTTTGGAATCAACCTCAACCCTGTATAGCTAACTCCAACATTACTGCATATAGAGTGTCTATGGTTGTTCCGAAATATATATATAGATGGGTCAATATGATATGTCAAAACATTGTATTCGTGTCTATGGTATCCCAAGATTATATAATATATGTTAGAATATATGTATAATATAATATAAGTTAGTTAAGTTATGATTTGTATAAATTTGTTACAAATTTCACGTAGCTACAACAAGCAAAATTATCCAATCTTGTTTTACCCATAACTTCTTCGTTTTAAATCCGTTTTGAGTGATTCAAGTTGCTATCGTTTCACATTGAACTTAAGTTTATGAATCTAAACAGAAAAAGTATAATTTTATAGTCGGAAATACAGGTTACAAGTCGTTTTTGTAAAGGTAGTAATTTCAGTCGAAAGAACGACGTCTAGATGACCATTTTGAAAAAACATACTTCCACTTTGAGTTTAACCATGATTTTTGGATATAGTTTCATGTTCATAAGAAAAATCATTTTTTCAGAAGAATAGCTTTTAAATCAAAGTTTATCATAGTTTTTAATTATCCAAACCAAAACAGCCCCCGGTTTTACTACGACGGCGTATATCCGGTTTTACAGTGTTCTTCGTGTTTCCAAGTTTTAAATAATTAAGTTAGTATATCATATAGATATAGAACATGTGTCTAGTTGATTTTAAAAGTTAAGTTAGAAGGATTAACTTTTGTTTGCGAAAAGTTTAGAATATACTAAACTATGTTCTAGTGATTACAAGTTTAAATCTTCGAATAAGATAGTTATATATATATATGAATCGAATGATGTTATGAACATCATTAATACCTCAAGTTTAGTAGGTAAACCTACTAGAAGTGACAAGAAATGATCTAGCTTCAAAGGATCTTGGATGGCTTGAAAGTTCTTGAAGTAGGATCATGACACAAAAACAAGTTCAAGTAAGATTTTTACTCGAATTAAGATAGTTTATAGTTATAGAAATTGAATCAAAGTTTGAATATGAATATTACCTTGAATAAGAAAGATAACCTACTGTAAATAATAAAGGTTTCTTGATCTTAGATGATTACTTGGAATGGATTAGAAAGCTTGAAAGTAAACTAGTAAACTTGAAAGGATTTTTGAAGTGTTCTTGAAGTGTTCTTTCTATGATGATTATAGCTTGAATCTTGAAGAAATTTTTGATGAAGATGATGATTAGTTTACTGGAAAAATTCATTCATAAGTGTGTGTAGGTGTTGAGAGAGAATTAGAAAGAGAATTAGAAGTGAAATGGATTGATTGGTGAGTGGTGAATGATGAGTGGTGAGTGGGGTTAAAAGGAGTTCTAGTTAGTTGACTAGTTCATGGTAGAAGTTAAATTTGATTAGTCATGCATGACATAATCAAGAGTGGAATTCCATGCTAGTTCCTATTGGTATATACTCATAGTAAGTATGTCTAGAAGCTGTGTATAATACGGATACGAATACTGAATAACTACGAGTAGAATTGTTGATGAAAATGAATGGAAATGTAATTGTAAGCATTTTTTCTAAGTAGAATTACTTTGATATGTGTCTTGGGTTTTCCTTTGTTTGGTATGTTTATACTAGCTTTAGTTCCTAGCAAAGTACGTTTTTCACTCTATTGATGAGACCGTTTGCTAGCTTGATCTTTAGTCAGTGTTTTTGCGTAGATTTGGATTTACTATTGTATCGGCTGTAGTTATTGATCTTCGGATTCGTTATATGCTATTACGTTTAGTTGTCAAAAAAAAAAAAAACAATTAAAATGCATTTGGTTCTTTATTCGTCACAGATAATAGTCTGACTGTTTAAAATAGTTAAGAGGTTCATGTCCTGTTCGTACGAGTCCTATTTGATTTGGTCCATTTTGTGAACAAATGAAAGATTATTTCTCGCAATAAAAACACAAGGGAGCCATGTTCAATTAAATAAACTTGAAAGAGCTTTAGTTACAAAATTGACTACTCATTTCACTAATTCGATCACTCCTACAGTATAGTGTTGGGAGATGCTGGAGGCTAGTGGTGAAAAAAATCCAGATCCGATAAAAAACTGAAAGAAAATCCAAAACCGAATTCGACAAAAAACTAGTTCTAGAGGATCCGGATCTGAAGATCCGAACTGGATCTAACGGCTAAAAAGATACCGGATTTTTTCCGGATCTAAACCGGAATTAATCCGTTTCGAAAAACAAGATCCGAACCGGATTTTTGGGTTGTTCGGTTTAAAAAAAAAAGACTAGCCGTTTTGTATATTTTTTGAACATTTTTTCTTTTAAATATTTTGAGTGTGTTTGGACCACTTTCAGATATCCCACTAAACCCTCTAATTACTCTTTAATTATCTATTTCTCTAGCAAGTTAGTACTCTTTGGTACGTGTTTTTGCCTAGAAAAGTTAATATTTTCTTATGGCGTTTTCGTTTAGATTTTCTTCCTGTTCGTTAGAACCTATCCGTGAAGGGGATTGATGTTTCTTCTATTGTTTGTCCGTCTTGTAATAATGGGGTTGAGACTAGAGATCATTTGTTTTTCGAGTGTGATGTGGCTCGGGATTTATGGCAAAAAATTCGTATCTGGCTTGATTGTGATATGCCTCAATTGATATCTTGGGATTCCTTTTTGGTGTGGTTAGAAGGCACGCGTTTACGCCCCTTGTCAAAAGATCAGATCATTGCGGTTATGGTGACGTCTTTATTTGCTTTATGGCGGTTCAGGAACGATGTTGTTTTCTTAGATTCTTTTTGTAACAAAAGTAGTTTATTTGATTTCATCAGATTAATTACTTTTCGTTGGATTAAACATAGAGGTCATTTAGTTTCAAATTGGAACTCATGACTTTCTATGCCTTTGTAATTATCCCTTAGCGCCTTGCTAGTGATCGTTTTAATTTTAATATAATCATTCTTTGGCCTTTCAAAAAAAAAAAAAAAAAATGGATCACACACAATCACAAGTTCTGGATTTTGATTCCACTTTCCTTGAAACATCTTCACACACATGTTACACCACAATGATGTAGTAATGTAACGACCCAACCCGTTATCCGACTAAAAACACGACAAAATTTTTTATTTTTTTGAAACATCACATCGGCGTCCAAGCTATTTGGACGGCGTCTAAATGAACTGTAAGTTACTGATCAGTTTGTCAAATACACGCGGGCGAAAAACTCGCTTCCCGACACTTTTAAACTAAACGGTTTTCACAACATGTTAATAATAATTAAACTAAGGGTTTTCCATAATAAAAACCGAGTTTTACATTACCGGGCCCACATCGGCCCATATTACGACAAGCGACCATTTCGACCCATTTTAGTGTTAATACAAAACATAGACCGAGCATGGTGATTGAAGATACGCTACCCAATCCTAAACAATCCAAAATCACGATCTTCTAAAGCAACTACGCGAGTTCACTAGTTCCCACGCTTACCCGAGCCACCGCATCCATGCAAATCTATAAAAAAATGTAAACAACGAGAGGGTAAGCTAACGCTTAGTGAGTGAGAATATACTACATATATATATATATATATATATATATATATATATATATATATATATATATATATATATATATATATATATATATATATATATATATATATATATATATATATATGCATAAAATAGACACGCCACATAAGTAATCAAATAACGCATACCGGAGCATCCAAGCATAAAGGCAAGCTAAGCTAAGCATACCGTACGATCACTAAGCAACAAGTTAAAATAACAACAAATATAAGTTCACCAACGACGATGTGAACAACGCCAATAAGCTACACCCTGAGGGTTAGCTACATCACAACAATACGAAAAATATATAAAACAATATACAAACGTCCAAGGTTAACCCCTTAACCCAATACCAGAACCGACTACCAACTACCAACAAGAAGATTGGCCAAACTACACGAGCCTTAGTAAATCCGCATCCACACGAGACTACTATCTTCAATACCACAACAAACATCGAGGTTGGCCGAACTACACGAGCCTTAGTAAATCCGCAACCACACGAGATCACTACCTCAATAAGATGACCGAAACTACACGCGTCATCGTGAATCCGCATCCACACGTGACTCACTTCTCAATATCAAAACCCTTCACCATTGGGGTTAATTAATCCACATCACAACTCAATATCAACCCTTCGCCATTGGGGTTATATAATCCACATCACAAACACGTGTGATAACGTACACACAAAATGTGCACCTCGCCAAAGGTGGTCAACTAAAATGCACAACCGTGCCAATTGGACCCATACATAAGTCCATCAAATCCACTTATATGTGAAGTGAGCTCTATAACCGAGAATCACTTCACCCGACTCGCACCCATCCTACACATACATATGCACATAGGATATTAACACTCACCTTGTCGCCTTGATGAATGCTACCGAATTAATCCGCAACTTGCCGATGGAATGTACCTATTCCATTATCACAATACAAACAACACAATTAGGGTGGACTTACAAACCAACCCAAATCACACTTAGTGCAATGTCGACCCAAATGCACTTTCAAACATAAACCGTGCCCAAACTAACCAATAATCACTAACACAAGTGAAAATGGTCCTAATACGCCAATTAAACCCAAACATAAGTGTTAAACACTCGTCTTGTCCAAAATGACACCAAACCCTAATTTTGACCCATTTTAAAATTAATCAACCAAATGCCCAAAATGGGTTCCAACACTTCCATAATCACTAACAATAGTGATTATAGCCATTAACAAAGCCTAAACGTGGCCAAAACGTCAACCAACCCAAAACCCGTCAAGTGACAAGAATAACTAGTCACCACAAACCCACTTCATCATCTAAAAGGGTTTTACAACTAATCAAGCTCAAACCCTAACATTGAATCTCAAATCAAACAATGAAACTCGGAGTTAGAACTTACCAATACTACCATAACGTAGCCTTGAACGATATGAACAACTTTAGAACCCGAGCTTCGACTCCTTCCTCTCCAAATCAAGCTCTCTCTCTCTCTCTAAACTCTTATACTCTCTCTAGATATGGTTGAGAGTGTTTGTGTTAGTGAAGATAAGGTTGAATGAGCTCAACCTTGCCCATTTTTGGCTTAAAACCGGCTACCAAGTAAAAAGACCAACATACCCCTTTCTGTGATGACCCAGGAATTTCTGACCAAATCCAAACTTAATCTTTATATGTTTCAGATATGATAAGCAAAGTCTGTTAGGTTGAGTCTCAAAATTTTGAACTGTTTTCATATATTTAAATGACCTTCGACCATTCCCGACGATTCACGAACAATTGTGTGTAAATAAATATGCATATATAGATATAAATGAATATAAGTGTATATATAATTGTGAATTAATAAGGTATACTTTAAAAATGAAAAAAAAATAACATTTGGATGATTAAATTAATATTAGAATGAATTTATATATGATTTCTATATATAAAAATTTTTATATGTAAATTGTAATACTGAAATTTAATACGTTTGATCTATTATTGTTATTATTGTTAATATCATCGTTATTATAACTAGTAGCAAAGTTATAATGTTAGTATTAGTATTATTATTAAATATTATTATATTTTAATGTTATTAGTAGTCGAATATTGTTAAAATTTGTGTTAGTATTTTATTAATATCATTATCCATGTTATTATTAATATTACTATGAACGTTATCATTAATATTTATTATTATTTGTATTATTATTATTTATTTGTTATTCTTATTAATAAATTATTATTAATATATTTAGTATTATTATTAAATTATTTATTTATAAATTATTAATTATGAGAATTATTGATATTATTATCATTAATATAAATTTTATGGGTATTATTATTTATATATTTATTATTAGTATTAATATTATTATTAATAAACATATATAATTATTAATACAGATTATTACCACATACATATACATATACGTGTATAAAATACAGTATATACATATACATTTATAGAATGCAATTATATATACATATAAATATATAAATATATATATATATATATATATATATATATATATATATATATATATATATATATATATATATATATATATATATATATATATATATATAGAAATATGATGATATACATATAGAACTATAGATAAATACGTAGTATGATCCAAAATCTGTTTTCAATCTTTTTCAAGGCTGTAGATGATTGGTACAATCTGTCTCCAAACCATTTGCTATCGTTATCCATAGTACAAATCAGAAAACTAATTGATTCGATCTTTATTTCATTCTCTTGTTACTTATCTGCTCTCTTTTGTCTGTTTGAGAAAATGAGAACCACATTCTATTTTTTTATTGATCAATTCAGTCGATTGGTACATCCTTCAACCTACTACCACTTCTAGTAATCATAAATACCCTTTACAGTTTCTATGAAATCAAATTTAATTCATAAAAGTCGAAGAACATTGATAAAACTCTGTTTCGTGTACATTTTATACAATTCTTCGAATTCTTAAAAATTTTAAAAATCTATTAATGCAGTTTAGTTGTAAATCTCGTGTTCAAACAATCTTCAAAGTTACAAGTCTCAATTCCTGATATCGAGTGAGAATTTCGAAGTCAAATTTTATAAAACAAAAAGTCAAACGAATTGTCTTGGCAAAATTTGAAGTTGTTTCTTTGTTTTGGGTTAAATTAACGATTCCAGTAGTTTTTAGGGATGATTTTAAATGTAATTCGTGTTGTAACCTTTGGTCAAAACGTTCTCAATCTCTCTATCAATTTTTGTTTTGTTTTGGAACTTGCGAAGAACAGCAAGCTTATGATTTTGTTATATATTTTTTTTGCGTTTAATAATGGATTATATCAATCATAAAACATTTATGAATTATTTTCGCACCTTATAGCAAACGAATTAAACCTCCGCTTGTTAGTTTGGAACCTTTGTCGACTAGTTTGTTTGAGAAGAAGATGAAGAACATAGGAAACAGAAGGAATGGGTTATAAAAATTTAAAGGTATAATAAATTAGAAAAACGAAGAAAGATAGATGGTTGAGGGTGTTAGCGGTGAGCGAGAGGTCTCGAGTTCGAGCCCGACTATTGACTTTTTTTTTTAATCCGAGCATCTGAGGTAGTTCCCTATTTTTAAATTCATTATTATTATTATTGTTATTATTATTATTATTATTATTAATATTATTGTTATTATTATTATTATTATTAATTATTAATTATTGTTATGATTACTAGCTATTATTATTATTAATATTATTATTACTAAGCTAAGTATTGATTATCATTTATCATTATTATGATTATAATTAAAAATATGATTACAAATATTATTAACGTTATAACTAATATTATTATCATCGTTTAAATATGTAACTTTATCATTTTATTACTAGTATAAGTATTATTGGTATTGTTATGATTATGAGTATTATTATTATTATCGGTATTAAGAGTATCACAAGTATTATTAATATCACTAATATTATTATTATTAATGTAGAAATTATGGTTATTAGTTTTAATATTGATATTACTAATATTATTACCCTTAATAGTATAATTATTAAGTTGTATTATTACTAATATTATAATTAGTAATAAGATTGTTATTGTTATTAGGTAATAGGAATTATTATCAAAACTATTATTTTCATCATCATTATTATTAAACATATCATTTTTATTAAAAACTACTATAATTATTAAAAGTATCATTATTTTTTTATTTACTATTATTATTATTGTTATTATTATTATTAATAAAAGTATTATTAATATCATTAACATAGGTATTATTATTAGTGTTATCATTATTATTAATATCACAGAGTATCGTTAATCGACTTATCAATTAAACATTAATATTAGTAATACTGTACGATTACTTAAATTTCTATTAAAACTATTAAAAATTACCATTGTTATTAAAATTATTATTTTGACTAAAACTATCATTATTATCATTATCAGTATTATCTATATCATTATTATTAAGATAATTACGATTATGAAAATAAAAGTATTAATGACATTATTAAAGTTATAAGCATAAAAATAAAGATTATATATATAATTATATATATTTAATACACATAACTTAACTATATTAATATATTTATATATATATAAAATGAAAATATATATAATGAAACTTATTAAACTACTATATAAATGAATTACATCACTAATAACAAAATATTTGCTCGATTACAAATTATGTATATTAATAAATATACAAATGATATAGGTTCGTGAATCCGAGGCCAACCCTGCATTGTTCAATATTGTCATATGTATTTTTACTACAAAATACATTAGGTGAGTTTCATTTGCCTTTTTACCCTTTATATTTTTGGGCTGAGAATACATGCGCAATTTTTATAAATGTTTTACGAAATAGACACAAGTAATTGAAACTACATTATATGGGTGAATGATCGAAGCCGAATATGCCCTTTTACTTGGTAACCTAAGAATTAGTAAACCGATCTACTAATTGACGCGAATCCTAAAGATAGATCTATTGGGCCTAACGAACCCCATCCAAAGTACCGGATGCTTTAGTACTTCGAATTCATTTTTTTCATGTCCGAAGGATTTCCCAGAATGATAGGGGATATTTTTATATGCATCTTGTTAATGTCGGTTACCAGGTGTTCACCATATGAATGATTTTTGTCTCTATGCATGGGACGTATATTTATGAGAACTGAAAAATGAAAATCTTGTGGTCTATTAAAATTATGAAATGATTATTTATGATAAACTGATGAACTCACCAACCTTTTGGTTGACACTTTAAAGCATGTTTATTCTCAGGTACGAAAGAAATCTTCCGCTGTGCATTTGCTCATTTTAGAGATATTACATGGAGTCATTCATGACATATTTCAAAAGACGTTGTATTCGAGTCGTTGAATTCATCAAGATTATTATTAAGTCAATTATAGTTGGATATATTATGAAATGGTATGCATGCCGTCAACTTTCGATATAATGAAAGAATTGTCTTTTCAAAAACGAATGCAATGTTTGTAAAATGTATCATATAGAGGTCAAATACCTCGCAATGGAATCATATGTTATCGTATTCGTCCTTATATATTAGGACGGGTCGCTTCATGTGGTATCAGAGCGGTGGTCTTAGCGAACCAGGTTTTGTATTAGTGTGTCTAACTGATAGTTGTTTAGATGCATTAGTGAGTCTGGACTTCGACCGTGTCTGCATGTCAAAAGTTTTGCTTATCATTTGTGTCAAAAATTACCTGCTTATCATTCTTAGGGAATCACTTGCTTATTATTCTTAGTCTAGACACATTTTACTGCATCGACTGCATGAATAGTGTATAGACGAAATTCATATCTTATCGTATCTGCTAATTTATATATTAGCGTATCTGTTATTGTTACCTTTGCCTGACAGCTTTCGTAGATTCCTCCGTAACTTATGGGATTTTAGTATTATATATGCATATGTAAATTATGTATTGCAGGGTACTAATCTACATCCTATAATCTATTTCTTATCGAAAATCCTTCATATGATCGTACGAGATGAATCCCTCAACCAATTCGAGTCCTCAGATTCCGATAGCTATTCCGATAGTTATTCCGACAACTATTCCGATATGAAGTTTCACTCGAGCTCCGAAAGCAGCGTCACCAGAATAAATCAACCAATCAGCCATCCCCAATTCGTCAGATGGATTCGTAGTCGACTTAATCAATGGAGACGCGAAGAAGGAGATCCCTTCCACCAACCAAATTCACCTCTTGGCGAAGAACCTGAATCACTTACCAGCGAACCAGTTCGAAACACCATCTTCACTTTCATTTTCAGAGTATCTCGCCATGACTATATCATATTTACAATTCTAAACCTTATTCACCTGCTTGTTCTGACCGACAATCATCCCGGAGTAATCAAAGAAGTCACGAGATTCGCGCTCGAGTAATCAATTTGAAAACATGGTGCAAAAATTACCGGCTTCAGCAACATCACCGGCATCAACAGTACCATCAATACAACACCAGTACCATCAACAATCCATGCCTCAACATCTCATTCTGTACCTCGAGTATAATCATCGTTCTACGTATCATTCTACATCATTTATCTTCGTTCGATATGGCGATTATGTAATCTCTAAAGTTTTAAAGATTATTCATTCTAATTCCAACCGAAAACCAAATGAGTTTAATATCATATTAACTCATTAAATTCACGATTATATCTGAAGAAAATATATATGTATATATGTTTTCATAAAGATTGTAATTAAAAATTCTTTCGTACAAACTGTTAATGGTGAAAATATTTTAACGGGTAGGTAATACCCGAGGAATATTTAGATTTCACATTAATAAGTTACAGTGTACATTCTTCGAATCTGATTTAACAGTCATTTACTATCCTACTTACAACCACCGATATACGTATCCGATCACCGCAGAATAATCATTTTCATTCAATTTCATATTTGGATTTTGACCTATCAGAATCCAACAAGTGGCATAATGAAGAAAACATTTAACAAAATAAAATTTGTTAGAAACAGACAAATTAACTATAAGGAATTTTGTTAAGAATTCATGCTAACAAAATCCTAGCTAACTGTTCCTAGCTAACTGTTAATTTCGTTTTACATTTATTTATCGCAATTTAATTATCGCAATTTTATTTATCGTCATTTAGTTTCTGTTATTTACTTTACGCATTTAATTTATCGTCATTAAATTTCTGTATTTATTTTACGCACTTTAAATATCGGGACATGTATACAAGGTTTTGACATATCATATCGATGCATCTATATATATTATTTGGAATCACCATAGACACTTTATATGCTGTAATGCTAGAGTTCACTATACAGGGTTGAGGTTGATTCTATAATAATATATATACTTTGAGTTGTGATCGAGTCTGAGACATGTACACGCGTCACGATACGTATTAATTAATTCGAATATTATATATTAAACTATATATGAATTATTGGACTGTTAATAGTGGACTATCGACTGTGGACTAATAACATTGGACAATTAAAATGAATTAATATATTGATTATAACATATGAAACTAAACATTTCTTCAAGTTTGCCACTTGATTTCATCTAAAACCTCATTTATATCTTGGCGATTACAATCTGCGTTCAAACCTTTCATGATTCTTGAAAACACCTCAATCGAGAGGATGAACCAACCGCACTTCATCTACGGAAGGAAAGATTGATGCATATAGTTATGCACCTGAAAATTCTCGGAACCTAAGTAAACGTTTAACACGTATCTGTATTAGCTCCTTTGGCATTGTTATTACCGATAATAACATTGTAAATCTTTTTCAAATTAGCCAATTTTGTCACAGCTCCAGCAAATCAACTTCGACTTTTCGTTCAAAACAACCTTATTATAACCTTGATATAGGTGTGTGCTCTTCTATTGTTATCGGGTAACCTTTTATATTTCACCATATTACCATCAGCGTTTAATCATCTAAAAATACAATTCTCCTGAGACCACCTCGAATTAATAACCGATGATTCAGATATCGTAGCATTTGATGCAGAGGAAACAGAAAAATTGTAGATGGTCTAAACGGCTAAAAATTTGATGATAAAGAAGGGAGTGTTAGGAACGCTCGATAGAAAATTTGGTACTGAAAAATAGATTGAGCAAACCATGAAGGAGACCAAGGCCAAATAGAAGGACCAAACCCTACATTCAAAGAATCCAGGTAATTCTGGACCCGATGAAATCTTTAGAGAATATTCTGCTCCGAAGTCATGTTAAAATCTTGCGGAACATTTTTTCTTATCAACCATCGAACTTAGAAATTCCAAAATATCATCATAAATATCTTCGATATTTCTGAAGATATTTTCATAAATATTCTCCTCCAAAATTATTTATCTCTTCGTGCTATCTATATTACATCATAAAGGAAACTACTTTAGTTTCTAAATTTTTTTAAAATTTGAGTTTGAATTATAAATGATTTTGAAGTAGTGTTGGAAATTGATGCATGAGTTAGTATAATATAATGACACTTGATCAACGTGATTATATTACAGTAAGTCATGCTGAGTTTCTAATGGAACGTGATGATTCACAGATTATAACGTCATCATGTGCCATGTTACACGACTCTTACATTCTATCTAATCTATAAACATATCGAGAACATATTTTTCTGATAGTTCTATCTTTCCTCTTGAATTCAGATAACTTAACCAATCAAGATCGTGCTATTACAATTTCTCTCTTAGAATATCTGCCACGTTCATTCGAAATACCATACCTAAGAATTTAGGACCATTACTTGTTGTACTTAGGGTTGAAAAGAGAATAAAAAGGCAAAGAACTCCGAAGCATAAGGGAAAATATAAAGCCCAATAACAACACGGAGGTTACAAACCGTGGATATTAATACAAATAGCAATATAAAGACACGGTAGAATTAAGAATAGTATCATCCCAGGGTAATAGTAGAAGTAAATAGATTTTATGGTGGAAAATTGAAAAGAAGGATGACATAAATGATAATTAGGAAAAATATCAAGGATTAGAACGGAATTAAGCATTTTCACAATCTTTTGGATGTATGAAACTAAGAAAGTATAGGAATGGTGAAAATAATGGAACGGAAGAGTTTAATTTATAATGGAAATATCAGACAGAGTAATCGAGGCAGATCACCGTATTTAATTATAGAGATCTTAATTTCCTTACTCGCCGAGGAATCAAAACTTTTAGATTTCGAAGATTTTCTTTAAATTCCTTGATTTCCGGAAATCAACCGTGACTACGTCACCAGACAAGATGAATCTACATTTATTCAATTCACTCTTTTGTGATAGGTTCATTTGTACTCTTCGAATAAATCGAATTATCTTATCCATAATACTCAATGATGATAAAACTCTATTTATCAACGCATATTCGTCATGAAAATATTTTTATTGTTAGCCATGACCACCTCACTCAAATTTCAGGACGAAATTTCTTTAACGGGTAGGTACTGTGACGACCCGGGAATTTTCGACCAAATCCAAACTTAATCTTTATATGTTTCAGATACGATAAGCAAAGTCTGTTAGGTTAAGTCTCCAAATTTTGAACTGTTTTCATATATTCAAATGACCTTCGACCATTCTCGACGATTCACGAACAATTGTGTGTAAATAAATATGCATATATAGATATAAATGAATATAACTGTATATATAATTGTGAATTAATAAGGTATACTTTAAAAATGAAAAAAAATAACATTTGGATGATTAAATTAATATTAGAATGAATTTATATATGATTTCTATATATAAAAATTTTTATATGTAAATTGTAATACTGAAATTTAATACGTTTGATCTATTATTGTTATTATTGTTATTATCATCGTTATTATAACTAGTAGCAAAGTTATAATGTTAGTATTAGTATTATTATTAAATATTATTATATTTTAATGTTATTAGTAGTCGAATATTGTTAAAATTTGTATTAGTATTTTATTAATATCGTTATCCATGTTATTATTAATATTACTATGAACGTTATCATTAATATTTATTATTATTTGTATTATTATTATTTATTTGTTATTCTTATTAATAAATTATTATTAACATATTTAGTATTATTATTAAATTATTTATTTATAAATTATTAATTATGAGAATTATTGATATTATTATCATTAATATAAATTTTATGGGTATTATTATTTATATATTTATTATTAGTATTAATATTATTATTAATACACATATATAATTATTAATACAGATTATTACCACATACATATACATATACGTGTATAAAATACAGTATATAAATATACATTTACAGAATGCAATTATATATACATATAAATATTTATATATATATATATATATATATATATATATATATATATATATATATATATATATATATATATATATATATAGAAATATGATGATATACATATAGAACTATAGATAAATACGTAGTATGATCCAAAATCTGTTTTCAATCTTTTTCAAGGTTGTAGATGATTGGTACAATTTGTCTCCAAACTGTTTGCTATCGTTATCCATAGTACAAATCAGAAAACTAATTGATTCGATCTTTATTTCATTTTCTTGTTACTTATCTGCTCTCTTTTGTCTGTTTGAGAAAATGAGAACCACATTCTATTTTTTTATTGATCAATTTAGTCGATTGGTACATCCTTCAACCTACTACCACTTCTAGTAATCATAAATACCCTTTACAGTTTCTATGAAATCGAATTTAATTCATAAAAGTCGAAGAACATTGATAAAACTCTGTTTCGTGTACATTTTATACAATTCTTGGAATTCTTAAAAATTTTAAAAATCTATTAATGCAGTTTAGTTGTAAATCTCGTGTTCAAACTATCTGCAAAGTTACAAGTCTCAATTCCTGATATCGAGTGAGAATTTTGAAGTCAAATTTTATAAAACAAAAAGTCAAACGAATTGTCTTGAAAAAATTCAAAGTTGTTTCTTTGTTTTGGGTTAAATTGATGATTCCAATAGTTTTTAGGGATGATTTTAAATATAATTCGTGTTGTAACCTTTGGTCAAAACGTTCTCAATCTCTCTATCAATTTTTGTTTTGTTTTGGAACTTACGAAGAACAGCAAGCTTATGATTTTGTTATATTTTTTTTCGCATTTAATAATGGATTATATCAATCATAAAACTTTTATGAATTATTTTCGCATCTTATAGCAAACGAATTAAACCTCTGCTTGTTAGTTTGGAACCTTGGTTGACTAGTTTGTTTGAGAAGAAGATGAAGAACATAGGAAACAGAAGGAATGGGTTATAAAAATTTAAAGGTATAATAAATCAGAAAAACGAAGATGGATGGATGGTTGAGGGTGTTAGCGGTGAGTGAGAGGTCTCGGGTTCGAGCCCGACTATTGACTTTTTTTTTAATCCGAGCATTTGAGGTAGTTCCCTATTTTTAAATTCATTATTATTATTATTATTGTTATTATTATTATTATTATTATTATTATTAATATTATTGTTATTATTATTATTATTAATATTAATTATTGTTATGATTACTAGCTATTATTATTATTATTATTATTATTATTATTATTATTATTATTATTATTATTATTATTATTATTATTATTATTATTATTATTATTATTATTATTATTATTATTATTATTATTATTATTATTACTAAGCTAAGTATTGATTATCATTTATCATTATTATGATTATAATTAAAAATATGATTACAAATATTATTAACGTTATAACTAATATTATTATCATCGTTTAAATATGTAACTTTATCATTTTATTACTAGTATAAGTATTATTAGTATTGTTATGATTATGAGTATTATTATTATTATTATCAGTATTAAGAGTATCACAAGTATTATTAATATCACTAATATTATTATTAGTAAAAGTATTATTACTGTAGAAATTATGGTTATTAGTTTTAATATTCATATTACTAATATTATTACCATTAATAGTATAATTATTAAGTTGTATTATTACTAATATTATAATTAGCAATAAGATTGTTATTGTTATTAGGTAATAGGAATTATTATCAAAACTATTATTTTCATCATCATTATTGTTAAACATATCATTTTTATTAAAAACTACTATAATTATTAAAAGTATCATTATTTTTTTATTTACTATTATTATTATTGTTATTATTATTAATAATAAAAGTATTATTATTATCATTAACATTGGTATTATTATTAGTGTTATCATTATTATTAATATCACAGAGTATCATTAATCGACTTATCAATTAAACATTAATATTAGTAATACTGTATGATTTCTTAAATTTCTATTAAAACTATTAAAAATTACCATTGTTATTAAAATTATTATTTTGACTAAAACTATCATTATTATCATTATCAGTATTATCTATATCATTATTATTAAGATAATTACGATTATGAAAATAAAAGTATTAATGACATTATTAAAGTTATAAGCATAAAAATAAAGATTATATATATAATTATATATATTTAATACACATAACTTAACTATATTAATATATCTATATATATAATATGAAAATATATATAATGAAACTTAATAAACTACTATATAAATGAATTACATCACTAATAACAAAATATTTACTCGATTACAAATTATGTATATTAATAAATATACAAATGATATAGGTTCGTGAATCCGAGGCCAACCCTGCATTGTTCAATATTGTCATATGTATTTTTACTACAAAATACATTAGGTGAGTTTCCTTTGCCTTTTTACCCTTTATATTTTTGGGCTGAGAATACATGCGCAATCTTTATAAATGTTTTACGAAATAGACACAAGTAATTGAAACTACATTATATGGGTGAATGATCGAAGCTGAATATGCCCCTTTTGCTTGGTAACCTAAGAATTAGTAAACTGATCTACTAATTGACGCGAATCCTAAAGATAGATCTATTGGGCCTAACGAACCCCATCCAAAGTACCGGATGCTTTAGTACTTCGAATTCATTTTTATCATGTCCGAAGGATTTCCCAGAATGATAGGGGATATTTTTATATGCATCTTGTTAATGTCGGTTACCAGGTGTTCACCATATGAATGATTTTTGTCTCTATGCATGGGACGTATATTTATGAGAACTAAAAAATGAAAATCTTGTGGTCTATTAAAATTATGAAATGATTATTTATGATAAACTGATGAACTCACCAACCTTTTGGTTGACACTTTAAAGCATGTTTATTCTCAGGTACGAAAGAAATCTTTCGCTGTGCATTTGCTCATTTTAGAGATATTACATGGAGTCATTCATGACATATTTCAAAAGACGTTGCATTCGAGTCGTTGAATTCATCAAGATTATTATTAAGTCAATTATAGTTGGATATATTCTGAAATGGTATGCATGCCGTCAACTTTCGATGTAATGAAAGAATTGTCTTTTCAAAAACGAATGCAATGTTTGTAAAATGTATCATATAGAGGTCAAATATCTCACAATGGAATCATATGTTATCGTATTCGTCCTTATGGATTAGGACGGGTCGCTTCACAAACTACACAGCTGGCCCGTCAGACCATTTGGACGGCGTCCCAATTCTTGGACGGCATCCCACGCTTCACTACTGGACGGCGTCCCCCAAATTGGACGGCGTCCCATATTGTAATGACCCGGAAAATTTTGACTTATTTTTAACTTAAATCTATAAATGATTTCATAATTCAGACAATAAGCAAAGTCTATTATCCTGAATCTCAAAAATTTTTGAACTATTTATATGGATTCAATTATCCTTCGACTGTTTTCCGACTATTCACGAACCATTATTTATAAATAATTAAGTATTAATATTAATTTGTTATATTAATATTATTATTACTATTTATCATCATTTACAAGTATTATTACTCTCAATATTATTAATATTATTATTATTATTATTATTAATTATTATTATCATTAATATTATTAGTATTATCACTTTTTACTAAAAGTGATAAGATTATTATAAATATCATTATTATTAATTTAACTTATTATTAATAATAATAATATTATTATTATTAATAGTATTATTAACATTTATAATAATTATTATCATTATTACTAATTATAATTTAAAATTATCATTTTTATTATTAATATTGTCATATCAATATTATTATCATTATTTTTGCCCTTAATAATAACAATATTATTATTAATAGTATTAAAAGTATAATTATTATTTGTATTATTATTATTATTATTATCAGATTTATAATTATTTTTATTATATATTTATTAATATATTTAATAATAATATCAATTAAAAATAAAAAGTCAAAAATATTGTACTAATTAGTTATATATTTTATAAAACAAATCTGCTTTTAATTGTTAAATCATATCTGCTTTATTTTTTTTATTTCCATCATGATTAAGCTTTATCTGCTTTTAATTTTTTTTATTAATCGTGATATATTTTTAATCTTCTACTGGTTTATAATTTGTATTTAGTCGACCACTATCATTAAACAAACAATCTAAAATCCTGCTTTACACGTTCGATTAACATCATCATTACCGTTTATATACTGCTATTAGTTGCTGCTAAATGAAAAATCAAACAGAAAAAAATAGAAAACAGCCTTTTACCATGTTCGCATTATGTGATAATCAAAATCTCCAATTTCGTATCAATTTTCAAAAACTAAAAATGTAGAGTTGTTAGGAATCATCCACTTAAACTATCTGCAAAATTTGAGCTCCCAATTCCTCGTAACGATTTCAAATTTTCGAGTCAAACTTTATTTTTAAAAAGTCAAAGGATGTGTTCATCAAGAAATTCGAATCTGTTTTGATGTTTTTGGATCGATTGGAGGTTGATAAAGTTTCTATGATGGAAATACTACATATTTCATGTAGAACTCATAATCAAAAAACGTCCAAAAATGAAAATCAATATATGAATTTGTGAAGTTCATCGCGAGCTACAGTAGCAGCAGAATTTGATTTTTTTTTCGTTTCCAAGTAATTCAAGAACCATTATAGGTTGATTTTACTTCAGTTGAAAGTCCAAAACAAAACCTATTACTGGTTATTAATTTGTATGAGATCTTGGCCGATTTGATTTTTGAGAAGATGAAATAGAAATAGAAACACTTTAAATAAAATAAATATCGAGTATAATTCAGAAAAACATAATGGATTGGATGGTTAAGGGGTATTTCGTGTTAGCGAGAGGTCTCGGGTTCGAGTCCCGTCTTGGGCATTTTTTTTAAGAAAAGTTATATACGGTAGTTATTTTCTCATTATTATTATTATTATTATTATTATTATTATTATTATTATTATTATTATTATTATTATTATTATTACTACTACTACTACTACTACTACTACTACTACTACTACTACTACTACTACTACTACTACTACTACTATTGTTATTATTGTTACAATTAGTTGTTGTTATTGTTACTAGTATTATAGTTATTAGTATTATTATTATTATTATTATTATTATTATTATTATTATTATTATTATTATTATTATTATTATAAAAACAAAACAACTTATTATTATTTTCATAAATATTAGTATTAGTATCATTTCCTAAATATTAAGATTATTATTATTATTATCATAAATACTATTATTAATATTATCACTATTATTATTAGTATGATTATTATTATTATTATTATTATTATTATTAAAAAGTATTATCATTATTATCATTTTTACAAAAATTATCATTTTTGCTATCATTAAAACTATATTATTATTATTATTATTATTATTATTATTATTATTATTATTATTATTATTATTATTATTTTTACTACTAGTATGATTATTATTATTATTTTTATTAAGACTAGTATATCAGTGTTGTTATTATTAATATTATCATTATAATCAAATACAACTTTTATATACTATTATTAATAGTATTTTACCAAATAAATATTATGTATATATTCATAAGTAATATTACATAAAATTATGTAATAATCACATTAACAATTTTTATATAAATATTCAACTATAACAAGTTAGGTATTTTTAATATAATACTAATCAAATATATATGTATATATATATATATATATATATATATATATATATATATTAACATAACCATATAAATATTAATCATCTTTGTATACACAAATTAAATATATAAGATATATAATTTAAGATACAATATATAAACTTATTCAAATTACGAGTATATGTGTTAATATATATACTTGATATAGGTTTATGAATCCGAGGTCAACTCTGCACTTGTTCAGTGCCATCATACGCATAATTACTACGAAATACAGTATCGTGAGTTTTCATAGTTCCCTTTTTATATATATTTTTGGGCTGAGAATATATGCAATGTTTTATATCTGTTTTACAAAATAGATACAAGTACTAAACTTAATTCTACATGGGTTAGAATCACAAATATTCTCCTAGCTCGGTAACGTAAACTATTGGTCTCTGTACCGTAGGCGCGAATCCTATTGATAGATCTATCGGGTTTGACAACCCCATCCGGGCTAGTCGCGCTAGCAGTCAACGGATATTTAGTACTTCGAGGGTATTTATCGCACTTGATTCAGTGCTCTATAGACATCAGGGGTATTCATTATTATATTATTATCGTTAAGGCTGTTACCAGGTGCCCATGGTTGTAGAATCTTTTTATTATACTGCGGTGTAAGGATATTTATGGAAACTGAAATCTTGTGATCTATTATTATTATTATTATTATCAAAATCATTGTTTATGATAAACCTATGAACTCACCAACCTTTAGGTTGACACTTTTAGCATGTTTATTCTCAGGTACTTTTTGCTTCCGCTGTAGAACTTTGCTGTTATTTAGAAGTCAAGCCAAACACTGGGACCAGAGTTAACATCGCCGTTAATGGATTTTGACGGGGTGTTAAACATATAACTGAAAAGGAAATAGGGTCTTACAACTCTCCCCCACTTAGAATCGATCACGTCCTCGTGATCCTCGTCACTTATCCGGTCGGACCCCCACTTTATGGTCCTCAAACATACGTTCCAATACGACTTTCGTCACATGAATCATTAACTCGAAGATTATTCCACTTACCAATTACACACGTGCACGTATTTCGAGACATGCAATGCACACAACATCCGAAAACTACTACAAACGCTTAACATACGCGGAAACATCATGTTTCCTTCCAACTCCTCGAGGCGATTCTTCTCCACAAATCACTTTTAACACTAAATCGCCCTTCGCGATTTATCAAGTCCACAAATTCGAGCACTAAAACTTGCTCAATCCCTCATATCGGGAAAAACTCAACCAATCTCGTACCGAGATATCAACCCTTTAGCGTACGCCTAACAAGTATAATGCTAAGTAACCAAGTTTCGACCTAAGGTCAATAACCCAAACGATGAAGACCGAACAAAACGAATCCTTATGGTAACACTTATCACTAAACATCCCTCGTAGTGCGCAATACGACCAATACGCAACTATCGTAAAATTAAATGCAAACGGCTAAAACCGATAGCGCCCAAAAAAACTATGGCAACGCTAATCCCAAGGTGTACAAAATCGACTATTGTCACACCCGTAACAATATGTGAGCGAAACACGGCTATCGCATCACTAATCACGCAACATGGTCCTCACGACCCCACCATCGGTGTATAAAACAACCAATAGTTCACACAACGTGGTCCTTACGACCCCACCATTGGCGTATAAAACAACCAATAGTTCACACAACATGGTCCTGACGACCCCACCATTGGCGTATAAAACAACTAATAGTTCACACATCCAACAACATGAAGGCTGGCTGAAAAATACACGCGCCTTAGTGAATCCGCACCACACGCGACTCAACAACCTCCACTGCACAACAATCAGGATTGGCCAAACTGCACGGGCCCTAGTGAATCCGAACTACACGAGAATCACTATCCCAAAAGAATGACCGCATCCACACGAGTCATTGTGGATCTGAACTACATGAGACTCACTTCCTCAATATAATGACCGCATCCACGCGTGTCATTGTGAATTCGAACTACACGTGACTCAATTCCACAATATAATGACCGAAACTACACGCGTCATCGTGAATCCACATCCATACGTGATCCACCTCCCAAATCTCAACACAGGAATGGTACTCCCATTCCCCATCGGTAATCGCATTTCTCGATAACGTTATACCATACCGATATAACACTATTCCCATGGTGAAGTTATCGGACCACGTCAACGGCCATAACTCACCAATCACACACGCTCTTTTGGCCTCATACAACGAGTAGTGTAACATCGCGCACTGCTACACCATAGTGAATCCTAACAGAATACACTAACCATACCCGCGTCATGGTGATACCGGCTCCGTGGTTCACACCATACGCATTGTCACGATGCTACCGGCTCCGTGGTTCACATCATAACTCACCCGCACATGCTATGGCACTACCGGCGCCGTGGTTCATACCATAGCACACAAATAATACACTATATACATACATGTATAATTATTCCACCCACTCGGAATCTTTGCACACGCATCATACGTATGCGTGCACAACGCCAACACAATCGAGCAAGGACCACCTATATCGCACATAGACACACATAATAAATCTCTAAAAGAGAATTCGACACGCACATCCCTTAACCGAGGGATCTTACTTGCTCGTGAAACACGTCCATTATCTCTAAATGAGATTCGTCACATTACCACCTCGGTGATAATTTAAATCTAAAACCATAAGTACAATTTATTCCAAATCATACTCTTACCACAATCGACCAACATAGGTCTCAACGCTAGCTCCGAATCCATACGAGCATCGTCCAATATCAATACACTAGAACACCTTCGTGCGAGAGTATAACTCCCCCACTTGGAACTCCGTTCCATAACCACATCATCGAGATAAAGGTATCTCATGATATACACTTCACAATACCTTGCCCTATCCATGAGCATACAAAGGAATTTAACCTATCGTTAAACACTTCGAACGAAAATTTTACCACAATTACACAAACTTTAATCTCGCAATCCTCTGATTGCTTTGGCTTGCCAAATTTTCACCTAGTCACTCATGTAACTAAGGGTTTCTCTCCGGTACCCTAAGTACAATGTAACCGCAACATCATCGGAGTCGAATACCACGCTAGTAGGTATGAAAAAGGCACCTAACATCGCGTCATGTAGAATCCATTACCAACGCACATCGAGATCAAACACTCGATCCTCAGGGTTTTATCCACCCGATGAACCACACGGTTCATCAACTTCAACATGAGAGCGAACACGCTCTAACCTTCGAACACCATAGCCCACACCCATGGCTTGGTAAAAACATTTTCCAACACTAAGGAATGCTTGGTTGCACCAAGTCTTACACCCTTCATCTGTCAATCCAAACACCACCGTAGGGTAATTCCATTAGGAACGTCACCCATAGCAAAATATGCACAACGCAATGCATTCAACAAACCTGAACTCATCGGCACAAAATAAATAATCAAAGGATATATTTATTAAAACGAAACGTACCTTAACGTCTCCTTACCGCACCCATCCCCGCTAACTCGGGACATTCCGACTTACGATGTCCTTCCTCTTGGCAATTGAAGCACACCGTGCCATCACCCTTTGGCACCGAACATTCCCAAGACTTGTGACCCCTCATGCCATAATTGTAACACCTAAATGTGCTAGAATCCGATATACTCGTCCGTGTATCACCCGTGCTCACACTTGCACCCTTACTTGGAGCACCATACGAAACAACCCTTCTCTTACTTGAAGGTTCACCAATCTTTGATCGCAAATATGACTCGAAACCCCTAGCCACGGCGAATTACTCCACAAACAACTTTGCCTGACCTCTGCTAATTTTGTTCTTCAAGTCATCATTCAAAGTCCGATAGAAATCTTCCATCAACAAACGATCATTCCTCATATACTCCGGGCAAAAACGAGCCTACGCCATAAAGGTCGTCTTGAGAGTATTCAAATCCATAAAACCCTGTTGCAAATTTTGCAACTCATTACGCAATTCCAACAAGTCAGCTGATGTCCGGAACTCCTCAAAGAATTCCTCCTTAAACTCGTCCCACGATAATGCCATAAACGGCTCACCACCGATAAGATCAATCTTACCATCCAACCAATCCTTAGCCCTACCCCGCAACAAACTAGTAGCGAGTCTTGTCATCTTCTCGGGAGGGCATTCAATAGTGCAAAAACACCCTTCGACATCCGAGATCCATGTAGTGCTTATTAAAGGATCCGGTCTCCCGTCATACATCGGGGGTTTAGTCCTCATGAAGCTCTTACGACAACGCTTCATTTCACTACTACTCTGAAATTCGGAATACTTCCTATCCATTTCTTCTCGAAACGCGCCCATTTGCTCCACCACGGCAGCCGCAACTCTAGTGTTAAACTCTACGTCGTCCGTCTCGATCTCGTTTTGCATCGTCATTCTAAAGAATGCAAAACAATTAGTCCACGAACATATAAAATCACACGCACAACACCGCCCCATCTTGCTAAACACTCGTCGTACATCACTTGTTAGATACGATTTGCACCCGTAATAAGGTTTGCAAGTCCTTATTACACATACACGCCGCATCAACTTGTTAGTACAACGACTATCTTACTTGATGATATTCGAAACGCAAACAATAACAAAACACAACGCAATAATATTAATAATATCCGCATATTAATATAAACGTTAGTCCACCTACAACCAAGGCACTAACTACAACCCGTTCCGGCCCGTACTCCTACAAGTCCCGCAACAAATAAGCACACACAAAAGTCTAAGTCTAAGCACCTATCTCAAGTCTCCTAAATCCCTTAGACCATGCTCTGATACCACTTGTAACGACCCAACCCGTTATCCGACCAAAAACACGTCTAAAAAAAAAATTCTGAAACAACACATCTGGACGGCGTCCAGGTATCTGGACGGCGTCCAACAGAGAAGACCAGGATGGCGTCCAAGCTATTTGGATGGTGTCCAAATGAACTGTAAGTTACTGATTAGTTTGTCAAATACACGCGGGCGAAAAACCCGCTTCCCGACACTTTTAAACTAAACGGTTTTCACAACATGTTAATAATAATTAAACTAAGGGTTTTCCATAATAAAAACCGAGTTTTACATTACCGGGCCCACATCGATCCATATTACGACAAACGACCATTTCGACCCATTTTAGTTTTAATACAAAACATAGACCGAGCATGGTGATTGGGGATACGCTACCCAATCCTAAACAATCCAAAAGCACGATCTTCTAAAGCAACTACGTGAGTCCACTATTTCCCACGCTTACCCGAGCCACCGCATCCTGAAATGTCCCGTTCATATTGATTATAAATGTTCCATATTAATTGATTTCGTTGCGAGGTTTTGACCTCTATATGAGACGTTTTTCAAAGACTGCATTCATTTTTAAAATAACCATAGCCTTTATTTTATCAATAAAGGTTTTAAAAGCATTACGTATATTATCAAATAATGATAATCTAAAATATATTGTTTACACATGACCATTACATAATGGTTTACAATAGAAATATATTACATCGACATATGTTTCTTGTATGCAGTTTTTACACAATATCATACAAACATGGACTCCAAATCTTGTCCTTATTTTAGTATGCAACAGCGGAAGCTCTTAGTATTCACCTGAGAATAAATCGATATATTTTATCTTGAATCAATCCACGACCCAGTGTATACACGTCTCAGGCTAGATCACAACTCAAAGTATATATATTTTTGGAATCAACCTCAACCCTGTATAGCTAACTCCAACATTACTTCATATAGAGTGTCTATGGTTGTTCCAAATAATATATATACATGGGTCGATATGATATGTCAAAACATTTGCATACGTGTCTATGGTATCCCAAGATTACATAATATATTAGAATACATGTATAATATAATATAAGTTAGCTAGGATATGATTTGTATAGATTTGTTAAACATTTCCCGTAGCTAAAAAGATCAAAAATATCCAAACTTGTTTTACCCATAACTTCTTCATTTTAAATCCGTTTTGAGTGAATCAAATTGCTATGGTTTCATATTGAACTCTAATTTAAGAATCCAAAAAGAAAAAGTATAGGTTTATAGTCGAAAATTTAAGTTACATGTCAATTACTAAAGAGGTAGTCATTTTCGTCGAAAGAACGACATCTTGATGACCATTTTGAAAAACATACTTTCACTTTGAGTTTAACCAAGATTTTTGGATATAGTTTCATGTTCATATGAAAAATTATTTTCCCAGAAGAAAAACTTTTAAATCAAAGTTTATCATAGTTTTTAATTATCCAAACCAAAACAGCCCCCGGTTTCACTACGACGGCGTATATCCGATTTTATGGTGTTCATCGTGTTTCCAGGTTTTAAATCATTAAGTTAGCATATAATATAGATATATAACATGTGTTTAGTCGATTTTAAAAGTCAATTTAGAAGGATTAACTTTTGTTTGCAAACAAGTTTAGAATTAACTAAACTATGTTCTAGTGATTACAAGTTTAAACCTTCGAATAAGATAGCTTTATATGTATGAATCGAATGATGTTATGAACATCATTACTACCTCAAGTTTTCTGGATAAAACTACTGGAAATGAGAAAAATAGATCTAGCTTCAAAGGATCCTTGGATGGCTTGAAAGTTCTTGAAGCAGAATCATGACACGAAAACAGTTCAAGTAAGATTTTCACTCGAAATAAGATTGTTATAGTTGTAGAAATTGAATCAAAGTTTGAATATGAATATTACCTTGAATTAGAAAGATAACCTACTGTAAATAACAAAGGTTCCTTGATCTTAGATGATTACTTGGAATGGATTAGAAAGCTTGAAAGTAGACTTGCAAACTTGGAAGTATTCTTGATTTTTATGAAACTATACTTATGGAATTTATGAAGAACACTTAGAACTTGAAGATGGAACTTGAGAGAGATCAATTAGATGAAGAAAATTGAAGAATGAAAGTGTTTGTAGGTGTTTTTAGTTGTTGGTATATGGATTAGATATAAAGGATATGTAATTTTGTTTTCATGTAAATAAGTCATGAATGATTACTAATATTTTTGTAATTTTATGAGATATTTCATGCTAGTTGCCAAATAATGGTTCCCACATGTGTTAGGTGACTCACATGGGCTGCTAAGAGCTGATAATTAGAGTGTATATACCAATAGTACATACATCTAGAAGCTGTGTATTGTACGAGTAAGAATACGGGTGCATACGAGTAGAATTGTTGATGAAACTGAACGAGGATGTAATTGTCAGAATTTTTGTTAAGTAGAAGTACTTTGATATGTTTCTTGAAGTCTTTCAAAAGTGTAAGAATGCATATCAAAACACAACATGTATATACATTCTAATGGAGTCGTTAAGTCTTCGTTAGTCGTTACATGTAAGTGTTGTTTTGAAACCTTTAAGTTAACGATCTCAATTAATGTTGTTAACTCAATGTTTATTATATCAAATGAGATGTTAAATTATTATGTTATCATGATATTATGATGTATGAATATCTCTTAATATGATATATATACATTAAAATATCGTTACAACGATAATCGTTACATATAAGTCTCGTTTCGTAATTCTTGACTTAGTAGTCTTGTTTTTACATATGTAGTTCATTGTTAACACACTTAATGATATATTTAAATATCATTTTATTATGTTAAATATAGTGTATCAATATCTTAATATGAATATGTATTTAGTAGACGTTATCATAACGATAATCGTTATATATATCATTTCGAGTTTCTTAACTTAGTAATCTCATTTCTTATGTATATCACACGTTGTTAATATACTTAGTGAGATACTTACTCATCATAATCTCATGTAAACCATATATATATGTCTATATATACCACAACATGTAGTTTTTACAAATTTGTAACGTTCGTGAATCGCCGGTCAACTTGGGTGATCAATTGTCTATATGAAACTTATTCCATTTAATCAGGTCTTAACAAGTTTGATTGCTTAACACGTTGGAAAAATTTAGTCATGTAAATATCAATCTCAATTAATATATATAAACATGGAAAAGTTCGGATCACTACAGTACCTACCCGTTAAATAAATTTCGTCCCGAAATTTTAAGATGTTGAAGGTGTTGACGAATCTTCTGAAAATAGATGCGGGTATTTCTTCTTCATCTGATCTTCATGCTCCCAGGTGAACTCGGGTTCTCTACGAGCATTTCATCGAACCTTAACAATCGGTATCTTGTTTTGCTTAAGTCTCTTAACCTCACGATCCATTATTTCGACGGGTTCTTCAATGAATTGAAGTTTTTCATTGATTTGGATCTCGTCCAACGGAATAGTGAGATCTTCTTTAGCAAAATATTTCTTCAAATTCGAGACGTGGAAAGTGTTATGTACAACCGCGAGTTGTTGAGGTAGCTCCAGTTGGTAAGCTACTAGTCCGACACGATCTATAATCTTGAATGGTCCAATGTACCTTGGATTTAGTTTCCCTCGTTTACCAAATCGAACAATGCCTTTCCAAGGTGAAACCTTAAGCATGACAATTTTTCCAATTTCAAACTCTATATCTTTTCTTTTACTGTCCGCGTAGCTCTTTTGTCGACTCTGGGTGTTTTTCAATCGTTGTTGAATTTGGATGATTTTCTCGGTAGTTTCTTGTATTATCTCCGGACCCGTAATCTATCTATCCCCCACTTCATTCCAACAAATCGGAGACCTGCACTTTCTACCATAAAGTGCCTGAAACAGCGCCATCTCAATACTAGAATGATAACTGTTGTTGTAGGAAAATTCTGCTAACGGTAGGTGTCGATCCCAACTGTTTTCGAAATCAATAACACATGCTCGTAGCATGTCTTCAAGCGTTTGTATCGTCCTTTCGCTCTGCCCATCAGTTTGTGGATGATAGGCAGTACTCATGTCTAGACGAGTCCCCAATGCTTGTTGCAACGTCTGCCAGAATCTTGAAACAAATCTACCATTCCTATCAGAGATAATAGAGACGGGTATTCCATGTCTGGAGACAACCTCCTTCAAATACAATCGCGTCAACTTCTCCATTTTGTCATCTTCTCTCATTGGCAGAAAGTGTGATGACTTGGTGAGACGATCAACTATTACCCAAATAGTATCATAACCACTTGCAGTCCTTGGCAATTTAGTAATGAAATCCATGGTAATGTTTTCCCATTTCCATTCCGGGATTTCAGGTTGTTGTAGTAGACCTGATGGTTTCTGATGTTCAGCTTTGACCTTAGAACACGTCAAACATTCTCCTACATATTTAGCAATATCGGCTTTCATACCAAGCCACCAAAAGTGTTTCTTGGGATCTTTATACATCTTCCCCGCTCAGGGATGTATTGAATATCTGGTTTTATGTGCTTCCTTAAGTACCATTTCTCTCACATCTCCAAACCTTGGTACCCAAATTCTATCAGCCCTATATCGGGTTCCGTCTTCCCGAATATTAAGATGTTTCTCTGATCCTTTGGGTATCTCATTCTTCAACTTTCCTTCTTTTACAACCCCCTGTTGCGCCTCCTTTATTTGAGTAGTAAGGTTAGTACGAATAATTATATTCATAGCTTTTACCCGTATAGGTTCTCTGTCCTTTCTACTCAAAGCATCAGCTACCACATTCGCCTTTCCTGGGTGGTAACGAATCTCAAAATCATAATCATTCAACAGTTCAATCCACCTGCGTTGTCTCATATTGAGTTGCTTCTGATTAAATATATGTTGGAGACTTTTGTGGTCGGTATATATAATACTTTTGACCCCATATAAATAATGCCTCCAAGTCTTTAATGCAAAAATAACAGCACCCAATTCCAAATCGTGAGTCGTATAATTTTGCTCGTGAATCTTCAATTGTCTAGACGCATAAGCAATCATCTTCGTTCGTTGCATTAATACATAACCGAGACCTTACTTTGATGCGTCACAATAAATCACAAAATCATCATTCCCTTCAGGCAATGACAATATAGGTGCCGTAGTTAGCTTTTTCTTCAATAACTGAAACGCCTTCTCTTGTTCATCCTTCCATTCAAATTTCTTCCCTTTATGCGTTAATGCAGTCAAGGGTTTTGCTATTTTGGAGAAATCTTGGATGAATCTTCTGTAGTAACCAGCCAATCCTAAAAATAATCGTATATGCTTCGGAGTTTTTGGGGTTTCCCACTTTTCAACGGTTTCGATCTTTGCCGGGTCCACCTGGATACCTTCTTTGTTCACTATGTGACCGAGGAATTGAACTTCTTCCAACCAAAATGCACACTTTGAAAACTTAGCGTACAGTTTTTCTTTCCTCAATACTTCTAGCACTTTTCTCAAATGTTCTTCGTGCTCTTGATCATTCTTTGAGTAAATAAGTATGTTATCGATGAAAACAATGACAAACTTTTCAAGATATGGCCCACACACTCGGTTCATAAGGTCCATGAACACAGCTGGTGCGTTAGTCAATCCAAACGGCATAACCATAAACTCGTAATGACCATAACGCGTCCTAAAATTAGTTTTTGGAATATCATCCTCCTTTACTCGTATTTGATGATATCCAGAACGTAAATCGATTTTCGAATAAATTGACGAGCCTTGTAGTTGATCAAATAAGTCGTCATTTCTCGGCAGTGGATAACGGTTTTTGATGGTAAGTTTATTCAACTCTCTGTAGTCAATACACAACCTAAATGTACCATCCTTCTTCTTGACAAACAAAACAGGAGCTCCCCATGGTGATGTGCTTGGTCGAATGAAACCATGTTCTAATAGTTCTTGCAGTTGCCTTTGTAGTTCTTTCATCTCGCTGGGTGCGAGTCTGCTAGGAGCACGAGCTATTGGTGCAGCTGCTGGTACAAGATCTATTTTAAATTCAACAGATCGATGTGGAGGTAGTTCCGGTAATTCTTTCGGAAATACATCGGGAAATTCTTTTGCGACGGGAACATCATTGATGCTCTTTTCTTCAGTTTGTACTTTCTCGACGTGTGCTAGAACAGCATAGCAACCTTTTCTTATTAGTTTTTGTGCCTTTAAATTACTAATAAGATGTAGCTTCGTGTTGCCCTTTTCTCCGTACACCATTAAGGGTTCTCCTTCTTCTCGTACAATGCGAATTTCATTTTTGTAACATACGATCTCTGCTTTCATCTCCTTCAGCCAGTCCATGCCAACTATTACATCAAAACTCCCTAACTCTACTGGTATCAAATCAATCTTAAATATTTCACTACCCAGTTTAATTTCTCGATTCCGGCATATATAATCTGCTGAAATTAATTTACCGTTTGCTAATTCGAGTAAAAATTTACTATCCAACGGCGTCAATGGACAACTTAATTTAGCACAAAAATCTCTACTCATATAGCTTCTATCCGCACCCGAATCAAATAAAACGTAAGCAGATTTATTGTCAATAAGAAATGTACCCGTAACAAGTTCCGAGTCTTCCTGTGCCTCTGCCGCATTAATATTGAAAACTCTTTCGCGGCCTTGTCCATTCGTGTTCTCCTGGTTCGGGAAATTTCTAATAATGTGGCCCGGTTTTCCACATTTATAACAAACTACATTGGCATAACATGCTCCGACACTACTTGCTCCGCTGTTACTCGTTTCGACACCATTTGTTCCTTTCGTTCTGTTAACCCCTGGTCCGTAGACCTCACACTTCGCCGCGCTATGACCATTTCTTTTACACTTGTTGTAAAATTTGGTGCAGAACCCCGAGTAATACTTTTCACACCTTTGGCATAGCTGCTTCTGATTGTTGTTGTTGTTGCGGTTGTTATTGTTGTTGGAATGATTGTTGTAGTTGTTGTTGTTGTTGTTGTTGTTGTTGTTGTGCCGTTTGTTGTAGTTGCGATTAATGTTGCGATTGTTTGGATAGTTGTTGTTGTATTGGTGACTCTTATCACCGTTTTCCTCCCACTTTCTTTTGACTAGCTTCACGTTGGCCTCTTCTGCCGCCTGTTCTTTAATTCTTCCCTCAATCTGGTTCACTAGTTTGTGAGCCATTCTACATGCCTTTTGTATGGAGACAGGCTCGTGTGAACTTATATCTTCTTGGATTCTCTCCGGTAACCCTTTCACAAACGCATCGATCTTCTCTTCCTCATCTTCGAACGCTCTCGGACACAATAGGCACAATTCTGTGAATCGTCTTTCGTACGAAGTAATATCGAATCCCTGTGTTCGTAACCCTCTAAGTTCTGACTTGAGCTTATTGACCTCGATTCTGGGACGGTACTTCTCGTTCATCAAGTACTTGAATGCTGACCATGGTAGCGCGTAAGCAGCATCTTGTCCCACTTGCTCTAGATAGGTATTCCACCATGTTAACGCAATACCTGTGAAGGTATGCGTAGCGTACTTCACTTTGTCTCCTTCAGCATACTTACTTATGGCAAACACTGATTCAACTTTCTCGATCCACCGTTTCAATCCGATTGGTCCTTCGGTCCCATCAAATTCTGAAGGTTTGCAGGTAGTGAATTCCTTGTAGGAGCATCCTACACGATTTCTTGCGCCGTTAGCTGTATTGCTAGATTCAGAGTTATTGTTGGTATGTAGCGCGTGAAATGTAGTGACCCGAACTTTTCCATGTTTATATATATTAATTGAGATTGATATTTACATGATTAAATGTTTCCAACATGTTAAGCAATCAAACTTGTTAAGACTTGATTAATTGAAATATGTTTCATATAGACAATTGACCACCCAAGTTGACCGGTGATTCACGAACGTTAAAACTTGTAAAAACTATATGATGACATATATATGGATATATATATATAGTTAACATGATACTATGATAAGTAAACATATCATTAAGTATATTAACAATGAACTACATATGTAAAAATAAGACTACTAACTTAATGATTTTTAAACGAGACATATATGTAACGATTATCGTTGTAAAGACATTTAATGTATAAATATCATATTAAGAGATATTCATACATGATAATATCATGATAATATAATAATTTAAAATCTCATTTGATATTATAAACATTGGGTTAACAACATTTAACAAGATCGTTAACCTAAAGGTTTCAAAACATCACTTACATGTAACGACTAACGATGACTTAACGACTCAGTTAAAATGTATATACATGTAGTGTTTTAATATGTATTTATACACTTTTTAAAGACTTCAATACACTTATCAAAATACTTCTACTTAACAAAAATGCTTACAATTACATCCTCGTTCAGTTTCATCAACAATTCAACTCGTATGCACCCGTATTCGTACTCGTACAATACACAGCTTTTAGATGTATGTACTATTGGTATATACACTCCAATGATCAGCTCTTAGCAGCCCATGTGAGTCACCTAACACATGTGGGAACCATCATTTGGCAACTAGCATGAAATATCTCATAAAATTACAAAAATATGAGTAATCATTCATGACTTATTTACATGAAAACAAAATTACATATCCTTTATATCTAATCCATACACCAACGACCAAAAACACCTACAAACACTTTCATTCTTCAATTTTCTTCATCTAATTGATCTCTCTCAAGTTCTATCTTCAAGTTCTAAGTGTTCTTCATAAATTCTACAAGTTCTAGTTACATAAAATCAAGAATACTTTCAAGTTTGCTAGCTCACTTCCAATCTTGTAAGGTGATCATCCAACCTCAAGAAATCTTTGTTTCTTACAGTAGTTTATCATTCTAATACAAGGTAATAATCATATTCAAACTTTGGTTCAATTTCTATAACTATAACAATCTTATTTCAAATGATGATCTTACTTGAACTTGTTTTCGTGTCATGATTCTGCTTCAAGAACTGCGAGCCATCCAAGGATCCGTTGAAGCTAGATCCATTTTTCTCTTTTCCAGTAGGTTTATCCAAGGAACTTAAGGTAGTAATGATGTTCATAACATCATTCAATTCATACATATAAAGCTATCTTATTCGAAGGTTTAAACTTGTAATCACTAGAACATAGTTTAGTTAATTCTAAACTTGTTCGCAAACAAAAGTTAATCCTTCTAACTTGACTTTTAAAATCAACTAAACACATGTTCTATATCTATATGATATGCTAACTTAATGATTTAAAACCTGGAAACACGAAAAACACCGTAAAACTGGATTTACGCCGTCGTAGTAACACCGCGGGCTGTTTTGGGTTAGTTAATTAAAAACTATGATAAACTTTGATTTAAAAGTTGTTATTCTGAGAAAATTATTTTTATTATGAACATGAAACTATATCCAAAAATTATGGTTAAACTCAAAGTGGAAGTATGTTTTCTAAAATAGTCATCTAGACGTCGTTCTTTCGACTGAAATGACTACCTTTACAAAAACGACTTGTAACTTACTTTTTCGACTATAAACCTATACTTTTTCTGTTTAGATTCATAAAATAGAGTTCAATATGAAACCATAGCAATTTGATTCACTCAAAACGGATTTAAAATGAAGAAGTTATGGGTAAAACAAGATTGGATAATTTTTCTCATTTTAGCTACGTGAAAATTGGTAACAAATCTATTCCAACCATAACTTAATCAACTTGTATTGTATATTATGTAATCTTGAGATACCATAGACACGTATACAATGTTTCGACCTATCATGTCGACACATCTATATATATTTCGGAACAACCATAGACACTCTATATGTGAATGTTGGAGTTAGCTATACAGGGTTGAGGTTGATTCCAAAATATATATAGTTTGAGTTGTGATCAATACTGAGATACGTATACACTGGTTCGTGGATTGATTCAAGATAATATTTATCGATTTATTTCTGTACATCTAACTATGGACAACTAGTTGTAGGTTACTAACTAGGACAGCTGACTTAATAAACTTAAAACATCAAAATATATTAAAAGTGTTGTAAATATATTTTGAACATACTTTGATATATATGTATATATTGTTATAGGTTCGTGAATCAACCAGTGGCCAAGTCTTACTTCCCGACGAAGTAAAAATCTGTGAAAGTGAGTTATAGTCCCACTTTTAAAATCTAATATTTTTGGGATGAGAATACATGCAGGTTTTATAAATGATTTACAAAATAGACACAAGTAAGTGAAACTACATTCTATGGTTGAATTATCGAAATCGAATATGCCCCTTTTTATTAAGTCTGGTAATCTAAGAATTAGGGAACAGACACCCTAATTGACGCGAATCCTAAAGATAGATCTATTGGGCCTAACAAACCCCATCCAAAGTACCGGATGCTTTAGTACTTCGAAAACTATATCATATCCGAAGGGTGTCCCGGAATGATGGGGATATTCTTATATATGCATCTTGTTAATGTCGGTTACCAGGTGTTCACCATATGAATGATTTTTATCTCTATGTATGGGATGTGTATTGAAATATGAAATCTTGTGGTCTATTGTTACGATTTGATATATATAGGTTAAACCTATAACTCACCAACATTTTTGTTGACGTTTAAAGCATGTTTATTCTCAGGTGAATATTAAAAGCTTCCGCTGTTGCATACTAAAATAAGGACAAGATTTGGAGTCCATGTTTGTATGATATTGTGTAAAAACTGCATTCAAGAAACTGATTTCGATGTAACATATTTGTATTGTAAACCATTATGTAATGGTCGTGTGTAAACAGGATATTTTAGATTATCATTATTTGATAATCTACGTAAAGCTTTTTAAACCTTTATTTATGAAATAAAGGTTATGGTTTGTTTTAAAAATGAATGCGGTCTTTGAAAAACGTCTCATATAGAGGTCAAAACCTCGCAACGAAATCAATTAATATGGAACGTTTTTAATCAATAAGAACGGGACATTTCATGAAACGCCCCATCCTAATCCATCCGGACTAAGTCCATATCGATTATAAACGATTCACAACAGTTGATTACATCGCGAGGTACTTGACCTCTATATGATACATTTTACAAACATTGCATTCATTTTTGAAAAGACAATCTTTCATTACATCGAAAGTTGACGGCATGCATACCATTTCAATATATCTAACTATAATTGACTTAATGATAATCTTGATGAACTCAACGACTCGAATGCAACGTCTTTTGAAATATGTCATGAATGACTCCAAGTAATATCTCTAATATGAGCAAATGCACAGCGGAAGATTTCTTTCGTACCTGAGAATAAACATGCTTTCAAGTGTCAACCAAAAGGTTGGTGAGTTCATTGGTTTATCATAAATAATCATTTCATAATTTTAATAGACCACAAGATTTCATATTTCCATTTCTCATAAATAAGTGTCCCATGCATAGAGTCAAAATATCATTCATATGGATTGAACACCTGGTAACCGCCATTCACAGTGTACATATAAGAATATCCCCATCATTCCGGGATCCTCCTTCGGACATGATATAAATTTCGAAGTACTAAAGCATCCGGTACTTTGGATGGGGCTTGTTGGGCCCGATAGATCTATCTTTAGAGTTCGCGTCAATTAGGGTGTCTGTTCCCTAATTCTTAGATTACCAGACTATAAAGGGACATATTCGATTTCGATCATTCAACCATATAATGTAGTTTCGATTACTTGTGTCTATTTCGTAAAACAGTTATAAAAACATCGCATGTATTCTCAGCCCAAAAATATAAAGGGTAAAAAGGCAAATGAAAACTCACCTAATGTATTTTGTAGTAAAAATACATATAATGACAATGTTCAATTGTAGGGTTGGCCTCGGATTCACGAACCTATATCATATGTATATATATTAATACACACATAATTGCATTCGAATGAGTTTATATATTATTATTAGTGATGTATGTGTTATATTTAATAATTTATAATTTTATTAATTATTTATATATTTTTGTTTTATATATAGAATTATTAATATAGTTAAGTTATGTAATTTAAATATATTTTTATATCTATATTCTTTATTTTAATAAATATAATCTTAACAACGTCATTTAATACTTTTATCTTCATAGTTACTATTATTTTAATAATAGTAATATAGGTAATACTTGATAATAGTAATAAAAATAATAGTTTTAATGATAACAAAATAATAATTTTTGTAAAACTAATAATAATAATAATTATAATATCAATAATATTTTTATTGTAAAAAAAAAAATAATGATACTAATACTAATTTTAAAGAAAATACTAATAAATTTTATTAATTTTATATTAATGATATCAATAATAACAATCATAATCATATTAAGAATAATAACAGTTATACTATTAGTAAATTGATAAAGTTATATTTTAACTGATATTAGTAATAACATTACTAATAATGAAAATTCATATTTGTATCTATAATAGTAATAGATGAATTTCTACCGTAATACTTGTATATGTACTAATAATCTTAGTAATTATAATACTAATAATATTAACAATAATATCAATATTAATAATAATCATAATCTTCATAATAATACTTGGTACCAATAATATTAACCATAATAATTATAATACTTAATAATAATAATAATAATAATAATAATAATAATAATAATAATAATAAATACAAATGGGATATACCTTACAAGCCTTTTCTAAAAAAATTTGCCATTGCCGGGACTCGAACCCGAGACCTCTCGCTAATCAACACAACACTCAAACCATCCGAACCCGTCTGTCTTTCTGAATTTAAACGAACTAATTATTTATTTAACCCCTACCTGTCTGTTTCCCCTAATTCCTCTTCTTCCTTAGTTTAAAAAAATTCGACCGGGGCTCAGAATTAAGTAATAGTAAATTACTTTGTTAGTTTTAGGATTTGAAGTTTGTATAAAAACGTTTTATATTTGATTGAGTTGATTAAACAAAATAAATAAATAAATAAATAAATACTGCAGTTCATGAACAAGTCGTGAACTCATTCATCAATCTCAAATTTTTAGACGTTTTAGATCATGATGAAAGCATGAAAAAGGTGTTAAATCTTTATTAGAAACTCTCTGTAACCTTAATTGAACTGAAAACATTACAAAAAAATCGAATTTTTATTAAGAACACTTCAGTTGACTTTTAGAAAATTACCTTTGACTTCAAAATTCGAATTGGTTATGAAAAATTAAGTTTTGAAGATTTCCAGATAGCTTGGGCATATGATTTACAACAACACTGCACTTTTAACTTTTGTAATTCGTTAATTAATCGAGTGGTTTGAAAAATGTATCAAGAACAGGGATACTCGTCTGGGTTGTTGGTTATTTGGATTAAATCCAATTGAATAAAGCTGTTAAGGGTTCTTGAAAGTGGGTAGTTGATAATGCGAATTAGTTTGGATCGATTACAGCTAGAATAGATGGGATTAAATTAAGAATGGAGGTCGACAGCATATACATTATCAGTACAACAGAAATAAAAAAAAATATGAAAAAATATATATACCAGACATCGACCTGTAACAGCTTTGTTTGTTAATGAATTGTATGGAATCAATCTGTACTGGATTAGGAACATAAAGTAAAAACTACTACAGCTTGAGAACGATTGATAACAGTTTAAAGTTTATGTTATATATTTATATGGATTCATTTATTTAATTATATGTATACATATTTAATTATCTGTATACTTAATTTATATATATCTGATTAATGTATATCTGGTTATATGTATATGTATCTTTTATATTTAATTATATATACTGTATTATATTTATATATGTATTTATATATACTTGAATTTATATATATAATCTATTTATATATATATATATATATATATATATATATATATATATATATATATATATATATATATATATATATATATATATATATATATATATATATATTCTGTATATTGTACGTATATATTTATACTATGCATCTATATATCTGTTCATCAGAATATGTATATATATATATATATATATATATATATATATATATATATTTATGTATGTATTTTATATATTAAATAAATATAATAGTATTACTAATATATACATTACTATTAATCATTAATATTAATATAAATAACAAAACTAGTAATACTAATAATAAATATAATAATAACATGATGATATAGATAAATCAATATTGATAACTTGTAATAAATATAATAAGTTAATTAATAATAATGATATTAGTAATAAAAGAATTCTTAATAATGAAAGTTTTAATAGTAATATTAATAATAATTATAACAATAATAACTAAAGTTATATTTTACTATTAACTATAATAATAATGATATTAATGATGCTAATAATAATATTGGTATTAAACACAACACACCACATGTATCAAGTTTCATATCTATTTCTTTTATATTTAAAAGTATTAATAATACTGATATTAAAATATTAAATGTTTATTTCAATAATGATAATGAAAGTAATAAACTACTTAACAACTATATTTCAGCTTGTAATTAAATTAAGTATCTTAACCTTACATTTTATAAATTTTTAAAACATATTTTATATAATAACATATACTGAATATTTTCTCTTTATACATTATATATATATATATATATATATTTATATATATATATATATACTATTATATAATTGTATTTGCATTTTTAGTTATCTCATGAATATATTAATGTGGTTATATATATATATATATATATATATATATATATATATATATATACATATATATATTTACAGACAACTGTTCGTGAATTGTCGGGAATGGTCAAAAGGTCAATTGAATATATGAACCTAGTTTCAAAGTTTTCGAGATTCAACATTACAGACTTTGCTTATCGTGTCGGAAATATATAAAGATTAAGTTTAAATTTGATCGAAAATTCCCGGGTCATCACAGTACCTACCCGTTAAAGAAATTTCGTCCCAAAATTTGAGTGCGGTCGTCAGGGGTAATAATAAAAATGTTTTCATGACAAATATGGGCTGATAAATTGATTTTTATCATCATTGAGTAATATGGATAAAAATAATTCGATTATTTGAAGAGTACGAATGAAGCTATCACCAAAGAGTGACATAGGAAAGTAAAGATTCATCTTAACTTTTGACAGAGTCAGGGTTGAGTTTAGAAAATAAAGTTTGCCTTAACTTTTGACGTCGTCTTAATTTAATTCCGGAATTCAAGGGATATAAAGAAAATCTTCGAAATCTAAAAGATTTGATTCTTCTGCGAATAAGGAAATTTAGATTTCTATTATTAAATGCGGTGATCTGCCTCGATTCCTCTGTCTGATATTTTCACTATAAATTTTACCTTTTCCGTTCCATTAATCTTCACCACTTCAATACTCAATTCCCAAATTCAAAAGATCGTGAAATGCTTAATCCAGTTCTAATTCTTGTCCTTATCCTGATTATCGTAACAACCATTCTCCTTTTCTAACTTCCACCAGAGGAATCCGTTTATTTCTACTATGCTTTAGGGATTATTGTATATATAATCCTCCCGTGTCTTTATATTGCTATACGCACTGATATCCACGGTTTATAATTTCGGTGTTGTTGTTAGGCTTTATATTTTCTCTTATATTCTGGAGCTCTTTGCCTTTTTTATCATCCTCCCGACCTCTAGTAAAGCGAGTAATGGTCCAGAATTCGTAAGTATGGAATTTCGAATAAACATCATGTTCTAAATAAGAACTAATGTATTAGCACGATTTGATTTAGCCAATTACCAGAATCACTGAGAATAGAACTATCAAGAATATACTTTCTTGATATGTTCAGAAGTTAAGCATAATGAAAGAGTTATGTAACATGGTACATGATGACGGTATGATCTGTGAATCATCACGTTCCATTAGAAACTCAGCATGACTTACTGTAATATAATCACGTTAATCAAGTGTCATTATATTATACTAACTCATGAATCAGTTCCCAACATCACTCCAATAACATTCATATTTTTAAGCTCGAAAGTTTACAGAATATAGAAACTAACAGTTTCTATATGATGTAACACTGATATTGTGAAGAGATTAATAATTTCAGATAAGAATAGTTATAAAAATATCTCCAGAAATATGGAGGATATTTATAATGAAAGATACGATAATATCTCGGAATATCTAAGATCAGAGGATGATAGAAACTATTGTCTGCAAGGGTTTAGAGTAAGGAGCAAGATATTCACTAAAGACTTTAGCAGACATTGAATCATTTGGATTCTTTGAAGTCAAATTTATTCTTTGTGATTTGTCCACGGCTTTCTTCATAGTTTCGCATAATCTGCTTTTCGGTACAAAATTTTCTATTGAATGTTTCCAATATAATGATACACAGGAAGCACGAAGAGGTATATAATTTCGGACGAGAATATTTATGAAAATATCCTCAGAAATATCGAAGATATTAATGATGATATTTTGGAATTTCTAAGTTCGATGGTTGATGAAGAAAGATTTTCCGCAAGATTTTAACATGAGTACGGAGCAAGATATTCGTTGAAGGTGTCATCGGATCCAGAATTACCTGGATTCTTTGAATATAGGGTGTGGTCCTTGTATTTGTCCTTGGTCTCCCTAGTGGTTAGTTCAATCCATTTTCCAGTTCCAACTTTTCTGAGCTTTTCCAACATACTATTCTTTATCATCAACCTTTCGATGATTAAGGTCGTTTTCGGTTGTCTACGGTTTCTGCTGCTTCATTCAGCTTTTTCAACATTCAGAGTATTGATTCGTAGACTGAGTGCTTTTCAGAATTTTAGAATTGAAGATCATAATTCTAAGAGATAAATGTTATATGTATATATATAACTGTTGATGTAGAAACGTTGCGAGACTCATAATATAGATTTATTGATTCCCGATAATTGGTATGGCAATTCTTGTTACAAGATGCGAATGAGTACATGATGAGACTTCAATGGATAAATAAAGTGATTTGTCGGAGAGATTTAAGCCAAGGAGCAACGAGGTTGCTGGTACGTCTGCTGGTAATATGATGAAATATAAAAGGTTCCCTGGTAACAATAAAAAAAACACGCATATATATCAAGGTTATAATAAGGTTGTTTAGAACGAAAAGTCGAAGTTGACTTGCTGGAGCTGTGACAAAATTTGCTACTTTGAAAGGAATTACCAAGTTATTTTGGGTAATAATAACACTTAAAGGAATTAGCACAGATGCGTGTTAAACGTTTACTCAAGTTCCGGGTGTTTTCAGATGAATATCTATATGCATCAATCTTTTCTTCCGTAGATGAAGTGCGGTTGGTTCATCCTCTCGATTGAGGTGTTTTCAAGATTCATGAAAGGGTTGAACGCAGATTGTAATCATCAAGATACAAATGAGGTTTAAGATGAAATCAAGTGGCAAACCTGAAGAATTGTTTAGTTTCATATATTATAATCTATATTTTATTTCATTTTAATTGTTCAATGTTATTAGTCCATAGTCGATAGTCCACAGTTGACAGTCCAATAATTCATATATAGTTTAATATATAATATTCGAATTAATTAATACGTATCGTGACCCGTATACGTCTCAGACTCGATCACAACTCAAAGTATATATATTATTGTAGAATCAACCTCAACCCTGTATAGAGAACTCGATCATTACTGCATATAGAGTGCCTATGGTGATTCCAAATAATATATATAGATGCGTCGATATGATATGTTAAAACCGTGTATACGTGTCCCGATATTTAAAATGCGTAAAAATAAATAACAGAAATTAAATGACGATAATTAAAGTGCGTAAAGTAAATAACAGAGAATTAAATGACGATAAATAAAATTGCGAAAATGTAAATTGCGATAAATAAAATATAATCAGTTAGCTAGGAACAATTAGCTAGGAACAGTTAGCGTGGATTCTTAACAAAATTCCTCATAGTTAATTTGTTTGTTTCTAACAAATTTTATTTTCTCAAATGTTTTCTTCATTATGCCACTTGTTGGATTCTGATAAGTCAAAATCTAAATATAAAATTGGATGAAAAGGGTTATTCTGCGGTGAACGGATACGTATATCGGTGGTTTTAAGTAGGATAGTAAATGACTGTTGAATCAGATTCGAAGAATGTACAGTGTAACTTATTAATGCGAAATCTAAATATTCCTCGGGTATTACCTACCCGTTAAAATATTTTCACCATTAACAGTTTGTACAATAAAAATTTTAATTACAATCTTTATGAAAACATATATACATCTATATTTTCTTCAGACGTAATTATGGATTTAATGAGTCAATGTGATATTAGACTCATTAGATTTACGGCTAGAACTAAAGTACATAATCTCTAAAACCTTGGAGATTACATAATCACCATGAAGGACGAAGATAGTTTATGTAGAACGATTCGTAGAACGATGATTATGCTCAAAGTACAGATGATGATATTGAAGCATGGATTGTTGATGATACTGGTGCTGTCATTGATGGTACTGTTGGTGCCGGTGATGTTGCTAAAGCCGGTACATTTTGCACCATATTCTCCGAATTGATTATTCGAGCGCGAAGTTCGTTGACTTATTACTCCAAGATGATTGTCGGTCGGAACGAGCGGATGAATAAGGTGCAGAATTGTGGATAGAATATAATCTTGTCGAGTTACCCTGGAAATGAGACTGAAAATGGTGTCTCGAACAGGTTCGTCGGTAAACGCTTCAGGTTCATTGTCAAGAGGTGAATTCGGTTGGTGGAAGGGATTACCTTCTGCGCATTTCCATTAATTAAGTCGACTACGAACCCATCAGATAAATTGATAATGGCTGATTCGTTGATTCATGCCGCTGACGCTGTTTTCGGAGATTAGGTGAACATCTATGTCAGAATAGCTGTCGGAATAACTATCAGAATAGCTATTGGAATCTAAGGGACTCGAACTGGTTGCAGGAGTCATCTCGTACGATCAGATGAAGGATTTTCGATAAGAAATAGATTATAGGATGTAGATTAGTACCCTGCAATACATAATTTACATATGCATATATAATACTAAAATCCCATAAGTTACGGAGGAATCTACGGAAGTTGTCAGGCAAAGTTACAGTAACAGATACGCAAAGATATGAAGTAGCAGATACGCTAAGATATGAATTTTGTCTATACACTATTCATGCAGTCAATGCAGTAAAACGTGTCTAGACTAAGAATGATAAGCAAGTGATTCTCTAATAATGATAAGCAGGTAATTTTTGACACAAAATGATAAGCAAAACTTTTGACATGCAGACACGGTCGAAGTCCAGACTCACTAATGCATCCTAACGACTTATTAATTAGACACACTAATGCAGACATGGTTCGCTAAGACCACCGCTCTGATACCAACTGAAACGCCCCATCCTAATCCATCCGGACTAAGTCCATATCGATTATAAACGATTCACAACAGTTGATTACATCGCGAGGTACTTGACCTCTATATGATACATTTTACAAACATTGCATTCATTTTTGAAAAGACAATCTTTCATTACATCGAAAGTTGACGGCATGCATACCATTTCAATATATCTAACTATAATTGACTTAATGATAATCTTGATGAATTCAACGACTCGAATGCAACGTCTTTTGAAATATGTCATGAATGACTCCAAGTAATATCTCTAATATGAGCAAATGCACAGCGGAAGATTTCTTTCGTACCTGAGAATAAACATGCTTTCAAGTGTCAACCAAAAGGTTGGTGAGTTCATTGGTTTATCATAAATAATCATTTCATAATTTTAATAGACCACAAGATTTCATATTTCCATTTCTCATAAATAAGTGTCCCATGCATAGAGACAAAATATCATTCATATGGATTGAACACCTGGTAACCGACATTCACAGTGTACATATAAGAATATCCCCATCATTCCAGGATCCTCCTTCGGACATGATATAAATTTCGAAGTACTAAAGCATCCGGTACTTTGGATGGGGCTTGTTGGGCCCGATAGATCTATCTTTAGAGTTCGCGTCAATTAGGGTGTCTGTTCCCTAATTCTTAGATTACCAGACTATAAAGGGGCATATTCGATTTCGATCATTCAACCATATAATGTAGTTTCGATTACTTGTGTCTATGTCGTAAAACAGTTATAAAAACATCGCATGTATTCTCAGCTCAAATATATAAAGGGTAAAAAGGCAAATGAGAACTCACCTAATGTATTTTGTAGTAAAAATACATATAACGACAATGTTCAATTGTAGGGTTGGCCTCGGATTCACGAACCTATATCATATGTATATATATTAATACACATATAATTGCATTCGAATGAGTTTATATATTATTATTAGTGATGTATGTGTTATATTTAATAATTTATAATTTTATTAATTATTTATATATTTTCGTTTTATATATAGAATTATTAATATAGTTAAGTTATGTAATTTAAATATATTTTTATATCTATATTCTTTATTTTAATAAATATAATCTTAACAACATCATTTAATACTTTTATCTTCATAGTTACTATTATTTTAATAATAGTAATATAGGTAATACTTGATAATAGTAATAAAAATAATAGTTTTAATGATAACAAAATAATAATTTTTGTAAAACTAATAATAATAATAATTATAATATCAATAATATTTTTATTGTAAAAAAAAATAATGATACTAATAATAATTTTAAAGAAAATACTAATAAATTTTATTAATTTTATATTAATGATAGCAATAATAACAATCCTAATCATATTAAGAATAATAACAGTTATACTATTAGTAAATTGATAAAGTTATATTTTAACTGATATTAGTAATAACATTACTAATAATGAAAATTCATATTTGTATCTATAATAGTAATAGATGAATTTCTACTTTAATACTTGTATATGTACTAATAATCTTAGTAATTATAATACTAATAATATTAACAATAATATCAATATTAATAATAATCATAATCTTCATAATAATACTTGATACCAATAATATTAACCATAATAATTCTAATACTTAATAATAATAATAATAATAATAATAATAATAATAATAATAATAATAATAATAATAATAATAATAATAATAATAATAATAATAATAATAATAATAATAAATACAAATGGGATATACCTTACAAGCCTTTTCTAAAAAAATTTGCCATTGCCGGGACTCGAACCCGAGACCTCTCGCTAATCAACACAACACTCAAACCATCCGAACCCGTCTGTCTTTCTGAATTTAAACGAACCACTTATTTATTTAACCCCTACCTGTCTGTTTCCCCTACTTCCTCTTCTTCCTCAGTTTAAAAAAATTCGACCGGGGCTCAGAATTAAGTAATAGTAAATTACTTTGTTAGTTTTAGGATTTGAAGTTTGTATAAAAATGTTTTATATTTGATTGAGTTGATTAAACAAAATAAATAAATAAATAAAAAAATACTGCAGTTCATGAACAAGTCGTGAACTCATTCATCAATCTCAAATTTTTAGACGTTTTAGATCATGATCAAAGCATGAAAAAGGTGTTAAATCTTTATTAGAAACTCTCTGTAACCTTAATTGAACTGAAAACATTACAACAAAATCGAATTTTTATTAAGAACACTTCAGTTGACTTTTAGAAAATTACCTTTGACTTCAAAATTCGAATTGGTTATGAAAAATTACGATTTGAAGATTTCCAGATAGCTTGGGCATATGATTTACAACAACACTGCACTTTTAACTTTTGTAATTCGTTAATTAATCGACTGGTTTGAAAAATGTATCAAGAACAGGGATACTCGTCTGGGTTGTTGGTTATTTGGATTAAATCCAATTGAATAAAGCTATTAAGGGTTCTTGAAAGTGGGTAGTTGATAATGCGAATCGGTTTGGATCGATTACAGCTGGAATAGATGGGATTAAATTAAGAATGGAGGTCGACAGCATATACATTATCAGTACAACAGAAATAAAAAAAATATGAAAAAAAAATATATACCAGACATCGACCTGTAACAGCTTTGTTTGTTAATGAATTGTATGGAATCAATCTGTACTGGATTAGGAACATAAAATAAAAACTACGACAGCTTGAGAACGATTGATAACAGTTTAAAGTTTATGTTATATATTTATATGGATTCATTTATTTAATTATATGTATACATATTTAATTATCTGTATACTTAATTTATATATATCTGATTAATGTATATCTGGTTATATGTATATGTATCTTTTATATTTAATTATATATACTGTATTATATTTATATATGTATTTATATATACTTGAATTTATATATATAATCTATTTATTTATATATATATATATATATATATATATATATATATATATATATATATATATATATATATATATATATATATTCTGTATATTGTACGTATATATTTATACTATGCATCTATATATCTGTTCATCAGAATATGTATGTATATATATATATATATATATATATATATATATATTTATGTATGTATTTTATATATTAAATAAATATAATAGTATTACTAATATATACATTACTATTAATCATTAATATTAATATAAATAACAAAACTAGTAATACTAATAATAAATATAATAATAACATGATGATATAGATAAATCAATATTGATAACTTGTAATAAATATAATAAGTTAATTAATAATAATGATATTAGTAATAAAAGAATTCTTAATAATGAAAGTTTTAATAGTAATATTAATAATAATTATAACAATAATAACTAAAGTTATATTTTACTATTAACTATAATAATAATGATATTAATGATGCTAATAATAATAATATTGGTATTAAACACAACACACCACATGTATCAAGTTTCATATCTATTTCTTTTATATTTAAAAGTATTAATAATACTGATATTAAAATATTAAATGTTTATTTCAATAATGATAATGAAAGTAATAAACTACTTAACAACTATATTTCAGCTTGTAATTAAATTAAGTATCTTAACCTTACATTTTATAAATTTTTAAAACATATATTATATAATAACATATATTGAATATTTTCTCTTTATACATTTTACATATATATATATATATATATATATATATATATATATATATATATATATATATATATATATATACACACACTATTATATAATTGTATTTGCATTTTTAGTTATCTCATGAATATATTAATGTGGTTATATATATATATATATATATATATATATATATATATATATATATATATATATATATATATATATTTACAAACAACTGTTCGTGAATTGTCGGGAATGATCAAAAGGTCAATTGAATATATGAACCTAGTTTCAAAGTTTTCGAGATTCAACATTACAGACTTTGCTTATCGTGTTGGAAATATATAAAGATTAAGTTTAAATTTGGTCAAAAATTACCGGGTCATCACAGCGTGGCCTGTACTGCGGCTATGCTTGAAGCAAGAAAGGCACGAAATTCCTCTTCGCTCATATTCAAGGTGTGTCGAGTAGTCGGTGCCATTTCCTTCAAAATAGTCAAATGAAACAAGTTAATCATACAGAATATTAAGGGTAGTCAATAGTATCTCGTAGCATAATATGAACTCATTTATAAAAGCTTTTTCTTCATATTAGCGTTTTATAAGTTTAAATTCGGGTACTACCTACCCGTTAAGTTCATACTTAGTAGCTAATATACAATTCAACTACTACAATTCCATATGAAAAATTGATTATAATAATATATCACATACAAATATTCTTCAAACTTACAACTTCGCTATATTACATATAACATGAAATATAGTACACTATGATACAGGACAGTTTTGAAGATAAATCTAGTTAATACGCAAGTTGTTCAGCAAAGGAAATAAAGACACGTAATTCATAAGTCCAGAAACAAGTCATGCATTCTGGTTTTACTAAGACGACTTCCCATCCTTGGTCTTGTGGAAAATAACCGTTATGACCATTGGCTAGGCAGCATGTTGTAATGTCGTCAAAAGGATGAGGGTTTCGTAATGTCCAACAGCCCCGTAATAATCTAGAAACCTTGTTTCTCACCCCAACTACTGAATCCGTCACTTGTGGGAAAGTTTTATTTAAAAGCTGCAATCCGATGTTCTTTTTCTCACTTTGGTAAGAAGCGAACATCACTAACCCGTAAGCATAACATGCTTCTTTATGTTGCATGTTAGGAGCTCTTTCTAATTCAAGAAATCCTATGTTGGCATATGTTGAGTCAAAATAGGTTCTTAACCCGTAGCGTAAAATTGCATTTGGGTTCCCCGCATTTAACGCTTTAAAGAAAACACGGCGTAACTTAAAGTCTCCCCAATGTGATATACCCCACCTATCAAAGGAAAGCCTTTTATAAACTAAGGCATTTCTGGAAAGTCTTTCAAATGTTTGACAAGTTAATTTCGCCATAACTAAATGTGCTGATGAATTCTGACCGACTCTAGACAAGATTTCCTCAATCATATCCTCTGGTAGGTCTTCTAAAATATTCGGTTGTCTACCCTTAACGTCTATTTTGTTTTTATACTGTAAAATATACAAGGATTAGATTCGTAATAACAAACAATACAAGAAATTTTTACATAGAACATAAAAGTACAAGCACACTACAATACATTTATTACACAACATGCTCACACCCCTCTAATCTGAATCACTGGTTTCTTCTTCTTCGGACTTGGTTCTTTTTCCTAATTTTATAGGGATATATGATGTTCCTCTAATACGAGTCGTCATTTTCCACATTGGTTCTGAAAAATCTGGTGGTTTAGAGGTTCCCGGGTTATTGTCATGATATTGAAAATACGGGTGTTGACGGTACATATAAAGTTCATCGGGGTCGGAATCAGATTTCTCTATTTTGATGCCTTTTCCCTTATTATTTTCTTTTGCCTCATTAAATTGGATCGGGGTAATTTCTATAACATCATCGGAATCCTCATCAGGATCCGATTCATCGGAAAATTGGTAATTTTCCCAATATTTTGCTTCCTTAGTGGAAACACCATTGACCATTATTAACTTTGGTCCATTGGTTGAGGATTTTCTTTTATTTGACCGGTTTTCTGTGGTTCCTACTATTCCCCCCTCCGGAACCTCTTCTTCTTCCGGTTCCTCTTCTTCTGGTTCATCTTCTTCCGGTTCCTCTTCTTCCGGTTCCGTTTCCTCTTCTTCCGGTTCTTCGGGAACTTGTAAATCTTGCCAATATATATTCGACTCTTCGTTATTATTAGGTGAGTCAATGGGATTTGTGCTAGAGGTAGACATCTATCACATAATATCAAACATGTTAAGAGATTAATATATCACATAATATTTACATGTTAATAATATATAGTTTCCAACAAAAATGTTAAGCAATCATTTTTAAAGAAAACACGGTCGAAGTCCAGACTCACTAATGCATCCTAACAAACTCGATAAGACACACTAATGCAAATTTTCTGGTTCTCTAAGACCAACGCTCAGATACCAACTGAAATGTCCCGTTCATATTGATTATAAACGTTCCATATTAATTGATTTCGTTGCGAGGTTTTGACCTCTATATGAGACGTTTTTCAAAGACTGCATTCATTTTTAAAACAATCATAACCTTTATTTTATCAATAAAGGTTTTAAAAGCATTACGTAGATTATCAAATAATGATAATCTAAAATATATTGTTTACACATGATCATTACATAATGGTTTACAATAGAAATATATTACATCGACATATGTTTCTAGAATGCAGTTTTTACACAATATCATACAAACATGGACTCCAAATCTTGTCCTTATTTTAGTATGCAACAGCGGAAGCTCTTAGTATTCACCTGAGAATAAACATGCTTTAAACGTCAACAAAAATGTTGGTGAGTTATAGGTTTAACCTATATATATCAAATTGTAACAATAGACCACAAGATTTCATATTTCAATACACATCCCATACATAGAGATAAAAATCTTTCATATGGTGAACACCTGGTAACCGACATTAACAAGATGCATATATAAGAATATCCCCATCATTCCGGGACACCCTTCGGATATGATATAAATTTCGAAGTACTAAAGCATCCGGTACTTTGGATGGGTTTTGTTAGGCCCAATAGATCTATCTTTAGGGTTCGCGTCAATTAGGGTGTCTGTTCCCTAATTCTTAGATTACCAGACTTAATAAAAAGGGGCATATTCGATTTCGAAAATTCAACCATAGAATGTAGTTTCACGTACTTGTGTCTATTTTGTAAATCATTTATAAAACCTGCATGTATTCTCATCCCAAAAATATTAGATTTTAAAAGTGGGACTATAACTCACTTTCACAGATATTTCCTTCCTCGGAAATAAGACTTGGCCACGGATCGATTCACGAACCTATACAAATATGTACATATATATCAAAGTATGATCAAAATATAAATACAACCATTTTTATTATGTTTTAAAGATTTGAGTGTATTAAGTCAGCTGTCCTCGTTAATAACCTACAACTAGTTGTCCACAGTTAGATGTACAGAAATAAATCGATATATATTATCTTGAATCAATCTACGACCCAGTGTATACACGTCTCAGGCTAGATCACAACTCAAAGTATATATATTTTTGGAATCAACATCAACCCTGTATAGCTAACTCCAACATTACTGCATATAGAGTGTCTATGGTTGTTCCAAATAATATATATACATGGGTCGATATGATATGTCAAAACATTTGCATACGTGTCTATGGTATCCCAAGATTACATAATATATTAGAATACATGTATAATACAATATAAGTTAGCTAGGATATGATTTGTATAGATTTGTTAAACATTTCCCGTAGCTAAAAAGATCAAAAATATCCAATCTTGTTTTACCCATAACTTCTTCATTTTAAATCCGTTTTGAGTGAATCAAATTGCTATGGTTTCATATTGAACTCTAATTTAAGAATCCAAACAGAAAAAGTATAGGTTTATAGTCAGAAATTTAAGTTAAATGTCAATTACTAAAGTGGTAGTCATTTCCGTCGAAAAAACGACATCTTGATGACCAATTTGAAAAACATACTTTCACTTTGAGTTTAACCAAGATTTTTGGATATAGTTTCATGTTCATATGAAAAATCATTTTCCTAGAAGAAAAACTTTTAAATCAAAGTTTATCATAGTTTTTAATTATCCAAACCAAAACAGCCCCCGGTTTCACTACGACGGCGTATATCCGATTTTATGGTGTTCATCGTGTTTTCAGGTTTTAAATCATTAAGTTAGTATATCATATAGATATAGAACATGTGTTTAGTTGATTTTAAAAGTCAAGTTAGAAGGATTAACTTTTGTTTGCGAACAAGTTTAGAATTAACTAAACTATGTTCTAGTGATTACAAGTTTAAACCTTCGAATAAGATAGCTTTATATGTATGAATTGAATGATGTTATGAACATCATTACTACCTCAAGTTTTCTGGATAAAACTACTGGAAATGAGAAAAATGGATCTAGCTTCAAAGGATCCTTGGATGGCTTGAAAGTTCTTGAAGCAGAATCATGACACGAAAACAGTTCAAGTAAGATTTTCACTCGAAATAAGATTGTTATAGTTGTAGAAATTGAATCAAAGTTTGAATATGAATATTACCTTGAATTAGAAAGATAACCTACTGTAAATAACAAAGTTTCCTTGATCTTAGATGATTACTTGGAATGGATTAGAAAGCTTGGAAGTAGACTTGTAAACTTGGAAGTATTCTTGATTTTTATGAAACTATACTTATGGAATTTATGAAGAACACTTAGAACTTGAAGATGGAACTTGAGAGAGATCAATTAGATGAAGAAAATTGAAGAATTAAAGTGTTTGTAGGTGTTTTTGGTCGTTGGTATATGGATTAGATATAAAGGATATGTAATTTTGTTTTCATGTAAATAAGTCAAGAATGATTACTAATATTTTTGTAATTTTATGAGATATTTCATGCTAGTTGCCAAATGATGGTTCCCACATGTGTTAGGTGACTCACATGGGCTGCTAAGAGCTGATCATTGGAGTGTATATACCAATAGTACATACATCTAAAAGCTGTGTATTGTACGAGTACGAATACGGGTGCATACGAGTAGAATTGTTGATGAAACTGAACGAGGATGTAATTGTAAGCATTTTTGTTAAGTAGAAGTACTTTGATATGTGTCTTGAAGTCTTTCAAAAGTGTAAGAATACATATCAAAACACAACATGTATATACATTCTAATGGAGTCGTTAAGTCTTCGTTAGTCGTTACATGTAAGTGTTGTTTTGAAACCTTTAAGTTGACGATCTCAATTAATGTTGTTAACCCAATGTTTATTATATCAAATGAGATGTTAAATTATTATGTTATCATGATATTATGATGTATGAATATCTATTAATATGATATATACATTAAAATATCGTTACAACGATAATCGTTACATATAAGTCTCGTTTCGTAATTCTTGAGTTAGTAGTCTTGTTTTTACATATGTAGTTCATTGTTAACACACTTAATGATATATTTAAATATCATTTTATCATGTTAAATATAGTGTATCAATATCTTAATATGATACATATGTATTTAGTAGACGTTATCATAACGATAATCGTTATATATATCATTTCGAGTTTCTTAACTTAGTAATCTCATTTCTTATGTATATCACACATTGTTAATATACTTAGTGAGATACTTACTCATCATAATCTCATGTCAACCATATATATATGTCTATATATACCATGCTACAGTGAAACCGTACTTTGCTACAGTGCTACAGTGAAAACGACTTGCAACAGTAAAACACTATTTGCTATAGTGTGAAACCGTACTTTGCTACAGTGCTACACTGAAAACGACTTTGCTACATTAAAACACTATTTGCTACAGTAAAACACTATTTGCTACAGTAAACACTATTTGCTACAGTAAATCTATTTGATGTCGGCGAACTAGCAAACAAAAACGGATAAGGCGGCCATACGATCGCATGGCAAAAACACTGAAAACTCATGCGATCGCATGGGGTACTGTAGCAGGCCACATACTATAAAAACTCGATTTCGTTCAGTTTATTTCCTCAATCATTTTACTCCGTATATATTTAAATTATATATTATTATTATTATTATTATTATTATTATTATTATTATTATTATTATTATTATTATTATTAAGATTAATATTATTATTAATCTTATCATTATTAGTAGTATTAGTATTATTATTATTTATACATAAAATACTACGACGAGGTCATGAGCGTGTCACTTTCAAAATGGGTTTTCGAGCGGGATAGAACTAAGGAAATTATGGATTATAGCTATGGAGGTTATGGGTAATCTTCATGGGTATTGTTCACAAGTCAAACCTAGTGTTTATCATCTCTGTTACGTCTACGTACTGTCCTACAATATTGAATCTCAATATTGATACGTAAGCACTCATATTTTTTCTTTTATATATTAATTGTGTATCCATGTCTAGTGCTCGAGTATATATATTTGTGCATGCTTGTATGCTAAATTTCGTCGTTAAACAGTTTATGATGAATCACGAATTTAATACATATATTACTGATAAAAGGTATGTGATATGCATGTTTTTGGAAAGCTGGAGAAAAATCAATAACTTTTCATTTAGATATCGAATAGTTTCGATGAACGGATTAAAAGATATGATCAACTGAATTATGATTGACGTTAATTGAAATTTCTTTTGAATCTGCAATTAAGATTTAAACAACTTGTTTACGAGATTGATAAAAGGGATTTTTGAATATTACCAACCGAGTAAATGAATCATAATATAAGGCACGTCTCTTTTGTTGAACAATTGTCAAAACTGATTGTTTTATCATATATAAAAACCTTATAAAAACTATAGTTTAATTTTACAAGAATTGGGAAATTATGTGAAATATTAAAATGGTTCGATTGCCATGATCATTCAACTATTGTATTGAGTCAGATTGACTTTTTGAAACGACTTTGGATAACTTTTGTATGTCGATATCGAGCATTAGGATTGTGATACACTATGACCTGACCTAGCTTGATAGACATTTATTGACCAACATATGATCTCTAGGTTGCGATCTACGGTTATTTGATATTCTGAGTTTCGGTCACATTACGATGAACAAATTTATGTGCTGCTAAGGTGAGTTTCATTTGCTCCCTTTTTAATTGCTTTTGCAATATATATTTTTGGGCTGAGAATACATGCAATTTATTTTAAACGCAATGGATACAAGTACATACTAAATTCTGCACCGAGTTTGAACCAAAAATCCCTTAGCTTTGGTAACTAGTAACTGCCAGTTATAAGAAATGGTGGGCGCGAGTAGTTATATATGGATCCATAGGGCTTGACATCCCCGTCTGTTCCAGGTATAGAAACCCTAGCCTGAACTATAAAATAGTCGTATGCTATTTGAAGTGTATCGTACATGTTGGTTGCATGTTAAACACGGGGGTACTTATTAGATAACGTTAAAGCTTAGTTACCAGGGTGCTCAATCTTGTAGAATATTTTGATAAACATTTTCGGATGAAACAACTGAAATCTTGTGATCCACCTTTATATACAGATTATGCGAAACACTAAAACTATGAACTCACCAACCTTTGTGTTGACACTTGCTAGCATGTTTATTCTCAGGTTCCCTAGAAGTCTTCCGTTGTTTTCTTTTATGTTAGACAAGCTATGTGCATGGAGTCTTACATGGCATACTTATCAAGGAAACGCTGCATTCACCAAATCATCACCATGTATCTTATTTTGACTGCATTGTCAACGGAAGTACTGTTGTAAACTATTATTTACGGTGATTGTCTATATGTAGAAATCATCAGATGTCGAAAACCTTTGATTTAAATATTCATATATGGTGTGCCTTTTTAAAAGAATGCAATGTTTATAAAACGTATCATATAGAGGTCAAATACCTCGCAATGAAATCGATGAATGACGTGTTCGTCCATATAGATTTGGAGTGATCGTCACACAAAACGTCAACCAACCTAAAATCCGTCAAGTGACAAGAATAACTAGTCACCACAAACCCACTTCATCATCTAAAAGGGTTTTACAACTAATCAAGCTCAAACCCTAACATTGAATCTCAAATCAAATAATGAAACTCGGAGTTAGAACTTACCAATACTACCACAACGTAGCCGTGAACGAGATGAGCAACTTTAGAACCCGAGCTTTGGCGAGAATCCGACTCCTTCCTCTCCAAATCAAGCTCTATCTCTCTAAACTCTTACTTTCTCTCTACATATGGTTGAGAGTGTTTATGTTGGTGAAGATAAGGTTGAATGAGCTCAACCTTGCCCTTTTGTGGCTTAAAACAGGTCACCAAGTGAAAAGACCAACATGTGACAACCCGGAAATTTCCAACCAAATTTAAACTTTAATCTTTATATGTTTCCGACACGATAAGCAATATTTGTTAAGTTAAATTGCAAGAATTTTAAACTATGTTCATACATTCATTCAACCTCGACCATGTTCCAACGATTCACGAACCATTAAACGAATATGATTATATATGTATATGTGTATATATATTATAACTTGAAACGTAAACAAAATATTAGATTAAATACTTTATATGATTGTATCTGTTTCAAAATATTTATCAATGGAATTAGAAGATAAGATCAAATGATTAAATTATCAGATATATTGAATTATGATTACAAGTCTCTGTTGAAAGGCCCACGTTGATTTGAGAAATCTTTCCGTTTTAACAATATTCGAAAAATGGTAAAGTGATTTATAAATAAGAATAAATTGTCAATCATTGAGAACTAGACAAAGGATAGTGGAAGATTGAATCTCATAAAGACTCGATTGATCTATTTAGTTTCAAACGTACAAAAACGTTTTTAGTTTAAAAAGAACTTTATTATTAAAACGTATATAACTTTTATAAATATCTAGAACCACTTTTGACAACTCATTACTTAACTAGTATGATAAAGATAAAGATATTTATATTTTATTTTATTAAATATATATAACGATTTAAATTAATATTATATATATTTATACGCGTATTATACGTACATAGTTTTATACTTTTACTATACTTAAACTTTACCTTTACTTTATTTTTACTTTACTTTAACTTTAATAATTCACTTTAATAATTCATACTTTAATAATTCACTTTAATAATTCATACTTTAATAATTCACTTTAATAATTCATACTTTAATAATTCACTTTAATAATTCACTTTAATAATTCATACTTTAATAATTCACTTTAATAATTCAAAAATCTATTATAAATAGAATTCAATAGGTTTCATTATTTCATAGAAACTTAAAAATATTTTTCTCTAAACTCTCTCAATCGATTTACATATATATATTTACTCCGTATTATTTCAAGATATTATTAGTATACATAAAATATTACGACGGAGTGCTGTCCGAGTGATTTCGAAATTGTTTTTCGAGTAGGATAGGATTAAGGAAATTATGGGTTATAGCTATGGAGGTGATTGAGTATGGTTCATGGGTATGCTCGTGAGGTCAATATAGTGTTTATCATTTTCGTTGCGTCTACGTACCTTTCCTGCAATATTGAATCTCAATATTGATACGTGAGTACTCATAATTTAACTTTTACATACTAATAGTGTATCCCTGACTAGTGCTCAAGTATTTAGGATTATGCATGCTTGTACTTTTGATATTGCCCTTAGACATGTTAGGTTGAATATTGAATTAGTTACACTTGCGGTTGAGATAAGGTATTAGATATGCATGTCCTTGGAAAGCTAGCGAAAAATTAAGGACTTTTCCTTTAGATATCGAATGGTTTCGATGAATGGATTAGAAGTTATAATCAATTGAATTTTCAATATTTTTATTAAAAATGATTATTATTATCGTCGTTTTTATCGTCGTTCTAGTTTTATCTTATTATTATCATTATTATTATCTTTATCAATAAAAGAGATTTATCATTAAAAATTGTTATTTTTTTTTATTATTACTATCGTTATTATCGTTAAAGTTATAATTAGTATTAGTATTATTATTATCCAATTATTATTATTATTATTATTATTATTAGTATTATTATTATTATTATTATCATTATTAATATATACATCATTATTTAAAAATGGATATTGTCATTGTTATTATTATTATTACTATATTATCATTAAGATAATTATTAGTATTATCGTTAAAAATGTTATAGTAACTATCATTATTAATATTAGTGTAATTAAAACAGATATTTGTAACACCTAATTATTTTGATTACTATTATTATCATTATTATGAACACGATATAAAAGACGATTAAAAGCTATTAAACGAAACGATTAGGAAATAATGAGTAAGAGTATCATGATGAAATTAAAATATTATAAGATATTGATTTAGATAAAATTATCGTTCTTATTATTTTTATCATTACTATTATTATTAAAAATATCGTTAGTATTAAAACTATCATTTTAACAAAAATTATCATTTTAATAGAAATGTCATTGTTACTATAAAATATCATTATTATTATTATTTTAAATAGAATTATTATTTTAAAGATAATATTAAAAATTATCGTAAATATTAAAGTTATCATAATCAGAATTATCGTTTTATCATAATGTCATCTTAGTAATTATAAATATTGATATTTTTATAATAATAATTATTATTACAAAATAATACAACTTTTACTTACTATCATTATAGATATTATTTAATCAAATAAATATGTAATACAAAGATATTTTACTATGTGTAATAACTTAATTTAATAATACCTATCATATTATCTTTATGATATTAAATGAACTCTATAAATTTTATTACTTAATATATATAAAAGTATATTATATTATATAAATTTAATATAAAATTTTATTTATTAATAAATAAATTATATTATTTACTCTAATAAATATTTAAAAATATAAAACGATGATATTTAAACTATATATTAATCATGTATAGATTTTTGGAAATTATTTTGAGTCAAATTTACTTTTGTTGACTTTTGCATATTAGTCTCGAGCATTAGGATTGTGGTACACTATGACTTGGCCTAATTTGTTAGACAAATATTGACCAACACATAATTATATATAATTAATTTAGGTTTGTGAATCTGAGGCCAACCTTGCACTTGTTCAATGACGTTATATGTATTTTTACTATGAAATACAGTATGGTGAGTTTCATTTTCCTTTTTACCCTTTATATTTTTGGGCTGAGAATACATGCGCAATTTTTATAAATGTTTTACAAAATAGACACAAGTAATCGAAACTACATTATATGGTTGAATGATCGAAATCGAATATACCCCTTTTTATTAAAGTCTGGTAATCTAAGAATTAGGGAACAGACACCCTAATTGACGCGAATCCTAAAGATAGATCTATTGGGCCTAACAAACCCCATCCAAAGTACCGGATGCTTTAGTACTTCAAAATTTATATCATGTCCGAAGGAGGATCCCGGAATGATAGGGGATATTCTTATATGTATCTAGTTAATGTCGGTTACCAGGTGTTCACCATATGAATGATTATTTTTGTCTCTATGCATGGGACGTATATTTATGAGAACTGGAAATAAAATTCTTGTGGTCTATTAAAATGATGGAAATAAATGATTATGATAAACTAATGAACTCACCAACCTTTTGGTTGACACTTTAAAGCATGTTTATTCTCAGGTGTTAAAGAAATCTTCCGCTGTGCATTTTCTCATTTTAAAGATATTACTTGGAGTCTTTCATAGCATATTTCGAAGAACGTTGCATTCGAGTTATTGAGTTCATCAAAGATTATTATTAAATCAATTTATAGTTAGATAGTGGATATTATGAAATGGTATGCATGCCTGTCAATTTTCGATGTAAAGAAAGATTGTCTTTTAAAAACGAATGCAATGTTTGTAAAATGTATCATATAGAGGTCAAATACCTCGCAATGTAATCAACTATTGTGAATCGTTTATAATGTATATGAACGGGTCCTTTCAGTTGGTATCAGAGCGGTGGTCTTAGCGAACCAGGTCTGCATTAGTGTGTCTAACTGATAAGTCGATAGGATGCATTAGTGAGTCTGGACTTCGACCGTGTCTGCATGTCAAAAGTTTTGCTTATCATTTTGTGTCAAAAATTAACTACTTATCATCCTCAGGAAATTACCTGCTTATCATTTTTAGTCTAAGACACGTCTTGCTGCATTGATTGCATGAATAGTGTATCGACAAAAATTCATATCTTAGCATATCTGCTAAATCATATCTTATCGTATCTGTTACTTTAAACTTTGCCTGACATATCCCGCAAAGTCCTCTGTAATCTACGAAATCTTTTGATTTATATATATATATATATATATATATATTCTATGTAATTAGAATACCATCCGTTAGCCAAAATCATTTCATATCAAAAAAAAAAATATCCTTTATCCAATCGTACGAAATGGAATTCGGCATCAGTTCAAGTCACTCAGATTCCGAAATGGAATCCCATTCAAGCTCCGAAAGCAGTGTGACCGGAATAGATCAACCAATCAGTCATCACTTATTCTGGATGAATTGGGGATGGGTTCGTAGCCTCCTCAATCATTGGAGACAAGAAGAAGGTGATCCCTTCCATCCACCACATTGCCTTCTTGACGAAGAACCTGAAGCACTTACCAGCGAACCTGTCCGAAACACCATGTTCTCGCTCATTTCCAGAGTATCTCGTCACGATTATATATTACATCAAATTTTAGATTTTATTTATCCGCTCGTCCGAACTGACAATCACCCCGGTGTAATAGAAGAAGTCAACGAGCTTCGCGCTCGGGTAGTGGCTTTGGAGAATATGGTGCAGAGATTACAAACACCAGCAACAGCATCAGCAGCATAACCAGTACCACCATCATCAGCGCCAACAGTACCATTACCACCTCCAACCACAACCGCGTCGTAAACCTCAACTTCACAATCTGTCCCATGAGAATCAACGTCATACGCACCATAGATACCAAGGAGTACCAACAACAATAACTGATGAAGTATTAATTCATAACTTCATTGGAGAAACATTCTGCGGTGATTATGTAATCTCTAAAGTCTTAGAGATTATCTAATCTAGCCCTAACCATAAACCAGTTAAGCGAATCAAAAATGATAGAAGGAAGAGTAGAAACCCTGACAAAAATGGTGTGTGATTAACAAGCTAAACTTGCTTTACCAACAGCATCAGCAGTACCGTCAGAGTTACCAGCATCGTCAGTACAATCAACATCCGAATCAACAACACCGATAACATCACAAACTCCGTCAGTTCAAGAATCACTGTGGACATCATTACGAATCAATAACGTGTATATTGTATCAACGAGTTATGAAGAATTAACTCATTCCCTCTGAAGAAATTATATGTATATTATATATATATATATATATATATATATATATATATATATATATATATATATATATATATATATATATATATTTTGAAATAAATCTTTCCGTGCTAAGCTATTGTGTGTGAATCTTAACTACTCGGTTAATTCATATTACAAATATGCAATAATGTACGTCCTTCGGCCGTAACTTAACCAGCGTTAACTACAATCTCTGTCGCAATTCAACAAATTCCAATTCATAATAAATCAAGTATATATTTGATTTTACACTTTCATCATCGATGTACCCGAAACTTTTCAGATAACATCATTCATACTTTGCGAAATTCACAAGAATTCCACGAACCGAACATCATACATCAACAAATAACGAAGTATTGATTCATAATTTCAATGTCATTAAAGAAATACTGCGTAAAAGTTATGTACTTTTTAAAGCCTTTAGGGATTATTAAATTCTAGTTTCAACCGTAAATCAAATGAGTTTAATTTAACATTAACTCATTAAATCTATGTTACATCTGAAGAAAATATACATATATATATTTTCATAAAGACTGTAATAAAATTCTTTTGTACAAAATATTAATTGTGAAATTTTTTTTAACGGGTAGGTAATACCCGAGAGATATATAAACTCACAAATAATATATTACATTCTTCGAATCTGATTCAGCAAATTATCCATTATACTCCCTACTTTCACAACAATATACATTCTTTTATAGAAATCAAAACAACCATACTCATTCAAAATTTAATTACATATTCTGATTTTGAAATCTCAAAATTCAACTCGAGATATGACCAAAATCATCACTCTTAGATCCTTACATCTTTCACAAGCTATATTTTGACTTCAAAACTGTGTTAGAACATCAAATGTATGTTAACGATTACAATCTGTGTTCAAACCCTTCGAAAATTTCTGAAGACACTTCGAATGATGAGCAATCGAGATGATGATCCAACCACATGTTACCCACAGTTATGTACCCGAAAAACTCTTGAAACTAAAGTAAAAGTTTAAACAACATATCCGCGTCAGATTCTTTGGCATTTAGTAGCAAAAATAAGTTTGCGACTCCTATTCAAAGTAGCTAGTTTTGTCACAGCTCCAGCAAGTCAACTTCAACTTTTCAGTCAGACTAACCTTATTATAACCTTGAGATATACACCATCGTTACCAGGGAACCTTTTACATTCCACCACATTATTAGCAGATGTACCAACAACTTCATTACCCTTTGACTTTAGCCTCTCCAAAAAGTCATTATAATTATTTATTGAAACCCCATCATTTACTCATTCGCATCTTGTAATGAGAATTGCCATACGAATCACTGGGAATTAGCAATCAGTATTTTGAAATCTCGCAGCATGTCTACGCCAACAGTTATATGTGTATATATAACGTCTATCTTCTGAACTTAATTTGAATGTGAAGTTTCTGAAAAACACTCCGAACTAAGAATTGGTTCTCCGAAAATGGAAAAATGCTGATGAAGTAGCAAAAACTAAAAACGACTTTAAACGGTAAAATCTGAATGATAATGATGAAGTGTGCTGGCAAAGCACATAAAAAGAGAAGTTTTGGAACTGGAAAACGGATTGAGCAAAGTAGGAAGGAGGCTTTGGACAAATTACAAAGACTGAACCTGACTTCAAAGGATCCAAATGATTCAGTACCTGCTGAAGTCATTAACGAATACCTTGCTCCTGACTCTAAACCCCTGCGGACAATATTCTTCATCATCCTCTGATATTAGAAATTCTAAAATATCATCATATCTTTCATTATAAATATCCTCCATATTTCTGAAGTTATTTTCTTAATTTTTCTTATTTGAAATTATTTACCCCTTCGCACTATCTGTATTACATCATAAAAGAAACTATTTTAGTTTCTAAATTCTGAAACATTCAAGTTTAAAATAGGAATATTTTGAAGTAGTGTTGGGAACTGAAGCATGAATTAGTATAATATAATGACACTTGATCAACGTGATTATATTACAGTAAGTCATGCTGAGTTTCTAAATGGAACGTGATGATTCACAGATCATAATATCATCATGTGCCATGTTATATGACTCTTGTATACTATTTAACCTCTAAAATATCAAGAAAATATTTCTTGATGATTCGGCCTTTTCCAAGGTATTTTAGTAATTTGACAAGTCAAGATCGTGCCATCACAATTTCCTTCCTAGAACATTAACAATGTTCATTCTGAAATTCATATCTGTGAATTCTGGACCATTACAAGCGGTGCTTAATCGCAAGAAGAAGAAGAAACAAAAGGACAAAACTCCGAAATAAAAATTGGGGTATAAATTGCAGCAAATAAAAGAGAGCATTAACTGTTAATGATAATGATTATAGAAGACAGAAGTAGAGACTTTGAAATATAAGGGAACATATAAAGCCCAACGATAAACCAGAAATTATAAACCATATATATCGATGCATATAGCAATATAAAGACACGGGAGAACTAGAAACACTATAAACCCAAGAGTATAGTAGAAGTAAATAGATTCTTCCGGCGGTAGATGAAAAAGAAGAATGACCGATATGAAAGTTAGAAGTATATCGAGAATCAGAACTGGATGGAGCATATTGATGAATACTTTAAAATATGAGTTGAGGGGGAAAGAATAGAAGGTGACGAAACATGACTAGGAACTTAGAAATCAACAGATTTAACTCACACAATGGCAGAATAAGTGAATCAAACCCTCTAGTTAATAGGTTAATTTTTTTTGATTAATTTAGTCAAACCACAACTAAATCAAGTGTGATTAGATCAACACCTAGAGCTATTATTCACCACCTGGGTGATTTGGACTGAGAGAAAATTGGAGGAGCTCACTAGATCTGAGTGTGTGTAACAAATGAGAGGCTTAACCTAAAATGAAGAACATAAGACTTTATATACCCCTGATGTTGACTCACCTATACGATTCATTCATCACACGTACGAGTTGGCTTCATCAGTCGTACGGGTGATCACTCACTCGTGTCTTCTCATTTAGGTTGTAATTGTGACTTAGCTCAGCATCAACCGTGCGTATGAGCCTGTCAGCCATACTAGTGAGGCTTCACTCGTACGTCTAACTAAGTCTAACATAGTCAAACATCTAAATCTCGTTCCTGCAGTTCCTATAACCACATACAAACACGTATAGGATAATAACGAGCAATCATGGTGGCCTGTAAACTGTTGTACCTACAATGGATGTGGGTAGATGTCTAGGGACTTGCATAAAATGCATCAACAGAAGGTGTGAGTTGTAATGAAACGAAGGAGGTGAAATTATAAGAAAATCTCCGACAGAACAATTAAAATGGACGATCGCATTTAAAGCGGATCCTAATTCCCTTGATTACCGGAGAGTCAAATCTTATTAAGAAGATTTTCTTCAAATCCCTTGAAATCTGGGAATCAATCATATCTACGTCAAATGATAAGATGAATCTACACTTACTCATTTCACTCTTCTATGTTAGCTTCATTCGTACTCTTCATATAAATGGATTGTTTATCTAAATTATTCGCTGATGATAAAACTCTAATTTTCAGCCCGTATGCATCATGAAAACATACTTATTATCATTCACGACCTTTCCACTCAAATTTCGGGACGAAATTTCTTTAACGGGTAGGTACTGTGACAACCCGGAAATTTCCAACCAAATTTAAACTTTAATCTTTATATGTTTCGGACACGATAAGCAATATTTGTTAAGTTAAATTGCAAGAATTTTAAACTATGTTCATACATTCATTCAACCTCGACCATGTTCCAACGATTCACGAACCATTAAACGAATATGATTATATATGTATATGTGTATATATATTATAACTTGAAACGTAAACAAAATATTAGATTAAATACTTTATATGATTGTATCTGTTTCAAAATATTTATCAATGGAATTAGAAGATAAGATCAAATGATTAAATTATCAGATATATTGAATTATGATTACAAGTCTCTGTTGAAAGGCCCACGTTGATTTGAGAAATCTTTCCGTTTTAACAATATTCGAAAAATGGTAAAGTGATTTATAAATAAGAATAAATTGTCAATCATTGAGAACTAGACAAAGGATAGTGGAAGATTGAATCTCATAAAGACTCGATTGATCTATTTAGTTTCAAACGTACAAAAACGTTTTTAGTTTAAAAAGAACTTTATTATTAAAACGTATATAACTTTTATAAATATCTAGAACCACTTTTGACAACTCATTACTTAACTAGTATGATAAAGATAACGATATTTATATTTTATTTTATTAAATATATATAACGATTTAAATTAATATTATATATATTTATACGCGTATTATACGTACATAGTTTTATACTTTTACTATACTTAAACTTTACCTTTACTTTATTTTTACTTTACTTTAACTTTAATAATTCATACTTTAATAATTTACTTTAATAATTCATACTTTAATAATTCACTTTAATAATTCATACTTTAATAATTCACTTTAATAATTCACTTTAATAATTCATACTTTAATAATTCACTTTAATAATTCAAAAATCTATTATAAATAGAATTCAATAGGTTTCATTATTTCATAGAAACTTAAAAATATTTTTCTCTAAACTCTCTCAATCGATTTACATATATATATTTACTCCGTATTATTTCAAGATATTATTAGTATACATAAAATATTACGACGGAGTGCTGTCCGAGTGATTTCGAAATTGTTTTTCGAGTAGGATAGGATTAAGGAAATTATGGGTTATAGCTATGGAGGTGATTGAGTATGGTTCATGGGTATGCTCGTGAGGTCAATATAGTGTTTATCATTTTCGTTGCGTCTACGTACCTTTCCTGCAATATTGAATCTCAATATTGATACGTGAGTACTCATAATTTAACTTTTACATACTAATAGTGTATCCCTGACTAGTGCTCGAGTATTTAGGATTATGCATGCTTGTACTTTTGATATTGCCCTTAGACATGTTAGGTTGAATATTGAATTAGTTACACTTGCGGTTGAGATAAGGTATTAGATATGCATGTCCTTGGAAAGCTAGCGAAAAATTAAGGACTTTTCCTTTAGATATCGAATGGTTTCGATGAACGGATTAGAAGTTATAATCAATTGAATTTTCAATATTTTTATTAAAAATGATTATTATTATCGTCGTTTTTATCGTCGTTCTAGTTTTATCTTATTATTATCATTATTATTATCTTTATCAATAAAAGAGATTTATCATTAAAAATTGTTATTTTTTTATTATTATTACTATAGTTATTATCGTTAAAGTTATAATTAGTATTATTATTATTATTATCCAATTATTATTATTATTATTATTATTATTAGTATTATTATTATTATCATTATTAATATATACATCATTATTTAAAAATGGATATTGTCATTGTTATTATTATTATTACTATATTATCATTAAGATAATTATTAGTATTATCGTTAAAAATGTTATAGTAACTATCATTATTAATATTAGTGTAATTAAAACAAATATTTGTAACACCTAATTATTTTGATTACTATTATTATCATTATTATGAACACGATATAAAAGACGATTAAAAGCTATTAAACGAAACGATTAGGAAATAATGAGTAAGAGTATCATGATGAAATTAAAATATTATAAGATATTGATTTAGATAAAATTATCGTTCTTATTATTTTTATCATTACTATTATTATTAAAAATATCGTTAGTATTAAAACTATCATTTTAACAAAAATTATCATTTTAATAGAAATGTCATTGTTACTATAAAATATCATTATTATTATTATTTTAAATAGAATTATTATTTTAAAGATAATATTAAAAATTATCGTAAATATTAAAGTTATCATAATTAGAATTATCGTTTTATCATAATGTCATCTTAGTAATTATAAATATTGATATTTTTATAATAATAATTATTATTACAAAATAATACAACTTTTACTTACTATCATTATAGATATTATTTAATCAAATAAATATGTAATACAAAGATATTTTACTACGTGTAATAACTTAATTTAATAATACCTATCATATTATCTTTATGATATTAAATGAACCCTATAAATTTTATTACTTAATATATATAAAAGTATATTATATTATATAAATTTAATATAAAATTTTATTTATTAATAAATAAATTATATTATTTACTCTAATAAATCTTTTTAAAATATTTAAAAATATAAAACGATGATATTTAAACTATATATTAATCATGTATAGATTTTTGGAAATTATTTTGAGTCAAATTTACTTTTGTTGACTTTTGCATATTAGTCTCGAGCATTAGGATTGTGGTACACTATGACTTGGCCTAATTTGTTAGACAAATATTGACCAACACATAATTATATATAATTAATTTAGGTTTGTGAATCTGAGGCCAACCTTGCACTTGTTCAATGACGTTATATGTATTTTTACTACGAAATACAGTATGGTGAGTTTCATTTTCCTTTTTACCCTTTATATTTTTGGGCTGAGAATACATGCGCAATTTTTATAAATGTTTTACGAAATAGACACAAGTAATCGAAACTACATTATATGGTTGAATGATCGAAATCGAATATGCCCCTTTTTATTAAAGTCTGGTAATCTAAGAATTAGGGAACAGACACCCTAATTGACGCGAATCCTAAAGATAGATCTATTGGGCCTAACAAACCCCATCCAAAGTACCGGATGCTTTAGTACTTCGAAATTTATATCATGTCCGAAGGAGGATACAGGAATGATAGGGGATATTCTTATATGTATCTAGTTAATGTCGGTTACCAGGTGTTCACCATATGAATGATTATTTTTGTCTCTATGCATGGGACGTATATTTATGAGAACTGGAAATGAAATTCTTGTGGTCTATTAAAATGATGGAAATAAATGATTATGATAAACTAATGAACTCACCAACCTTTTGGTTGACACTTTAAAGCATGTTTATTCTCAGGTGTTAAAGAAATCTTCCGCTGTGCATTTGCTCATTTTAAAGATATTACTTGGAGTCTTTCATAGCATATTTCGAAGAACGTTGCATTCGAGTTATTGAGTTCATCAAAGATTATTATTAAATCAATTTATAGTTAGATAGTGGATATTATGAAATGGTATGCATGCCTGTCAATTTTCGATGTAAAGAAAGATTGTCTTTTAAAAACGAATGCAATGTTTGTAAAATGTATCATATAGAGGTCAAATACCTCGCAATGTAATCAACTATTGTGAATCGTTTATAATGTATATGAACGGGTCCTTTCACAACATACCCCTTTCAAAATCTAAAAAGTACACAGCTGACCCGTCAGACCATTTGGACGGCGTCCACGCTTCACTGCTGGACGGCGTCCCCCAAATTGGACGGCGTCCCATATAACTGAAAAGGAAACATGGTCTTACAAGTAAGGTTTAAACCTACTAACCGAAATCAGGATATTTGGTCGCATTTCGACTTGTGCGTTATGAGTGATGATACGGAAAAAGCTCATTGCACGAGATGTATGAAGTTTATTGCAAATATGGGTGACACTGCGCTAAGAAAACTTTTTACGAAAAGATGTAAGGACCAAATCAAGAAGATTCGACACAACCTACACTTGATTGGGATGATTCGATTTTTATTTTTTAATCATTATAACTTATGATTGTATTGTTTATATTATCATTGTTCAATCGTTATAAAAATCGAACTTGTAAATCGACCCTGAGAACCGGAACTTGAATTCGGAGAAAATATCAAAGTCAGAAAAAATGTTCGAAAAAAACCACTTCAAAACCGAAGGAAACCGATTTCGAAAAAATCAACCCTGAGAACCGGAACTTGTTTTTTTAGGAATCTGTTTTTCCGGACCAAAAACGGACCAGATCCGATTTTATGCACCACTAATGGAGGCCAGTGACAACACTGAAGGATATTAGTGTTCCGAGCAAGAACCTTTTAAATACAAAGAAAGAAATATTGTAAAGAGTGTTTTTTCAGTTCTGGTCAGAATTCGGTGAATTCAATTAAAAGTTGTTCATAACCAAGGATGAAACTTAGTGAGGGTAGGGATGGGCGCTGCAACAAAATTGAAATATGTAGCCCTTTGAGTTATGAGCGCCTGGGCATTTGAATCAAAAAATTGGAGTCCGTATGAAGAAGATATGATGAAACGGTGTCAACTCGCAAATTTAACAAACCTTTACCATTTGCTCATATTTTTCTTATACGGATTCGGATTTAGCTCATTCAAAAGTCAAAACGTTTGTAACTCAAAAGCTTTCATATTCATATTAATATTCATAATCATATTCATATTCATATTCATATAAGTTTGAAAAAAAAATTAGTTATATATAATAGTGATCCTTGCTCCAATGAACAGGTTCAAACTCTAATTAAATTATATATTGATTTCGGCCCTCTAGCGAACATGTTCAAGCTCCGTTTTTACTCATAACATAGAATGGATACCAAGGCACTACACTTTCTCCCTCCGTCTCATTCCAATAGTCCACAGACAAAAAACACGCAGTTTTAGGAAACTCCACTAACTTCATTTCTCCACCAATGAAATATCTTCTATCTCCCGATCCACCAATGAAATATCTTCTTTTCTTTCTATTTATGGAAGTGGACTATCAGAATGGGACAGCTCAAAATGAAATACTGCCCTATTGAAATGAGACGGAGGTAGTATCTTGTCTTTAAGATAATAATTTAACTACTTTTAATAAAGTAAATGATTATTTAAATAATTTAAAATATGTAAATGGATTAAACCTATATCTATATCTATTTATACAATCTAATAAAATAAAATTCTACTTTGATTTGATTATGCCACCTTATGATATTTTAACCCTTTTTAAATCAAAAGCATGACACATACAATGTTCACCACAGGCTTCAGGCATTGTGAGTCCGTGTGACCAAAAATAGCCCAACAAGTACAACGTGAAGTTCCATTCAAATTCAACCTTAAGCGTACAGATTTATTTATTCTTTTCATCGATGCTTGGAATAGCCATCCCGATACACTCTTTTTATCCGTCTCTGATGAAACTTCATACAAGCTCTCACAAAATTTGCCCGTCCCAAGACTCTAAATACATGGTGCTTGTGTGTGAGTCCAATATCATTGGAGGCCCAATATTTGACGCTATAATGCTCAACCCAGTTTTAGTAAATCATAATAGAGGGATATCATTAATCTTCTCCCAGACAGAAACACGAGTTAAGTCCTCATTTGTTAATAGTACATCAGGCGACCTCGAATTTAGAATAATAGGAATGGACCGAATAATTCAAGGGCCTGATTCTAACACTCCTTTCAAACCATATTCAAATGAAAACTTAAAAAAGAATAAACCTATTGAGTTCATCATTATTTTATCCAAACCGAATTTCTTCCATAAGTTTATAACATAAGTCCTAACAACTATAGACTATACTTATGCCTAAGAAATATCCATATAAATAATGATCATTCACTTCCATAACGGAAAATAAGGGCAATTCAACGTCAATGCCCTCCAATTCAACGTTAATACCCACTTTAAAAGACGGGGAAGACTCAAAGGTTTTGTGTTATATAAAGTGGCTGATTTGGATATTTGGTGTACTGAGTAATGATAAAATCCTCATGTCAAAGAATTAACGTGTGTCCTTATATGACTGCTTGACTAGCTGTTGAATTATAAAATGTTTTTCTCAACATGTATAGTTTTGATTTATTTGAGAAGTTAGAGTTTACTCTATTTAGTGTTGTGAATTTTTAATGAAATGAAAGTGTTTGAATTTAGATTTTGATTATTGCATGAATCTTTTTGATTCTTTATTAAAAAAACCGATAACTTTATAACATACGCCCCTTCATCGTTTGATGAAAGAAGCAAACAAGGATGAAAAACGAAACAATTAGGATTGGGAATAGAAAAACAAACCTAACAATCGAGCTAAAGCTAACTAGAACCGATCATATTCAAAAGAAACATAACTACGAACAAATAGCTAAAAGACAATGAGGAATAAAACATACAGGGTGAACTACAAAAAAAAAAAAAAATAAATTAATAAAAAAATAAATTAATAAAAAAATAAATTTAAAGAAGCAACAGAACTCAACTTATCTTTTCCAATAACTTTGCTAACTTTTCAAGTCTTTAAAGTCTTTAGACTATTTGTAGAGGTAGGGAGTGTGAGTTGCTTTTTGCACCTTTTTGATGACTAGGATGTGTAAGTTTTTTGTGTGAAGTAGTGGTGGTGTTGGTTTATGGTGTGGGTTAAGAGTGTTGTGATGATATGTTAAAATATAATTAGTACATTAGTTAAAAAGGAATAAAATTATATTTTTAAAATAATATAAAACTATTAAATCTATTCCCACGCTCGTTACTTTATCCGTTGCCATTCACGCCTTCAAAAGCTGAAAACAAACGCTGCATTACGCCTTAAGGGGGCATGGGCTTTAGTGCCATGTCATATCTCACGGGCGTGGGATCATGGCGATACAACTCGTCTTATAACCAGTTTAACACCACGCCGTTCACCGTGAGACGATTAGGTCCTTTATTCGCACGATTTTCAAACAAATAAGATAAAGTTAGAGATTCCAAACGAATAAGATAACTTTGTTACCAATTCCGATAGTTTTTTTTTTCTTTTCAACAAACTAGTAACTAGTAATTGTATGAGTTGTTTAATTATATTAATTTAATTTTAATTTAAAATTAAAGTTGGAGATTCCAAACATAAGACATTTCGAATAGGGTAGTGATATATACACAACTAAGTTTTACAAATACACAACCAAACATGTTTTACAGTGTTGTACTGCTTTTTTTTTTTTTTTTTTTGAAAAGCAAGCATTTTATAAACCAACGAAAGGAGAGAAACAACGAAAATTACAACAGAAACTACCAAACGAGGACTAATCTAGCGAACTATATAACAACTAATATATACAATTACTAGGACTAAAACACGAAGAAGCTAGAAATTAGCCAATTCCCTATCTATTGGGAGGAAAAGAAACAAAAGAGCCCGGATTTATAAGCCATTGATGCCATTTCAAAGAAGATTTCTTGTAGCGTTTTGATATCCACCCGAAGCTTATGGATTGAATATTTATTATTATCCTCGAAGAATTCCACGGTTGGTTACTGAACACAAGATCATTCCGGGCTTTCCATAAAGAATAGCAGCACACCCATTTAACGCCTTGCCAAATGACCTTTCCTGAAGATGTCGGATGCGGTATGAATGAGGAGTTGTCAAATGCTTGGTCTAATGAGAGTGAGTTTATATAGGGAAGGCTCCACCATTTGAAGAGTTGGTTCCAAAGATCAATCACATATGAACATTCGCTTAAAATGTGATGCACAGTTTCCACATGATTCTTGCAAATCGGACACAAGATGGAGTCTAAGTCGATACCGCGTTTGTCGAGTTCAACCCTGACCGGCAACCTATGTTGTCTTGCTCTCCACACAAAGATTTCAACTTTTAGACGAGTAGCTTTATTTCGAAGGGTTCCGCTTTGGTGCGAGCTAGAAGATCTATTCTCATCAATCATAACAGTGAGCCTTTTAGTTTTGAATATCCCATCATTTTCAAGAGACCATTTCCAATTATCATCCGAATTATTAATGTTGACAGTAGCTAGCAAATCGGATAACAATTGCAAATCATTTTGGGCTCTCCCCCTAATGGGTCTGACCCAATCCCAACACAAAATGAAATCGCTATCAGCCTTTTTAAGACGATCCGACACCCTTGCCAGTTTGTTATTTTCAAGAGGAAACAACCTGCTGAATTTATCTTTTAGCTTCATATCCCCCAACCATTGATCCTGCCAGAAGTTAACCGAGCCTCCATTACCGATTTCTTTGACAAAAGATGATGAAAACCTTATTCCCATAGCATCAATTTTCAGCCCCGCTTTAATAATGTTACGCCATGTTGATGATCCATTACGAAACCTGTCATTGTTAGTAGCATCTAACCCTCCCCCCGACCCGTAAATACTTGCAATAACCTTAACCCAGAGAGACTTGTGGTTCGTTTTGAACCGCCACCACCATTTACCCAAGAGAGCTAAATTCTTTGCGCCCAAAGACCCAATATTTAACCCGCCAGACTCATAAGGGAGAATAACCTTTTCCCATTTGACCCAACAAAGTTTTTTTCCCTCACCCATACCGCCCCAAAAAAAATTGTACCTTAGAGATTCAAGGAGCTTTATAACACGTGCAGGAGCTCGAAAAAGCGAGAAGAAGTAGAGAGGCAAACTACTTAGCACCGACTTTACCAAAGTTAACCGCCCTCCGAAAGAGATCGATTTAGATTTCCATACCGATAACCTTTTTTTGAACTTGTCAATGATAGGGTTCCATAGATTTACCTTATTCATTTTCACTCCAAGAGGAAGACCGAGGTACTTTAGGGGAAAAACTCCAGGAGAGCAATTTATTCGACCTGCCATATCATTCAATTCAGTGGAGTCGACCCCTATACCAAATAAACTGCTTTTTTGGATATTTACTTTTAGACCCGAAAGTTTCTCGAAGCATTTTAATAATTTCATGATGTTTGATAGATTATTTATACTCCATTCCCCAAAAAGAATCATATCGTCCGCGTATTGAAGGTGTGAAACTACCACCTTATCTCGGCCCACTACAACCCCTTTAATTTCTCCAATTTCGATTGCTTTTTGTGCTAGCAAATTCAACCCCTCGGCAGAAATTATAAAGAGAAATGGAGAAATCGGGTCACCTTGTCGAACCCCCTTTTTCGGTTTAAACTCCGCAGTTGGAGACCCGTTGACTAAAATTGAAATTGTAGTAGTGGATAGGCACGCATGAATCCAACGTATCCATTTTTCCCCGAAGCCTAGACTTCTCATTGTATCTAGAATAAAATCCCATTTTAAACGGTCAAAGGCCTTCTCGAAATCGACTTTAAAGATTAGACCTTTTCGTTTTTCACGTCTCAACTCATCAATAACTTCGTTTGCCACCAACACCCCATCAAGAATATATCTCCCACCTACAAAAGCACTTTGTTCTACTCCTATTACCTTGTGGATGATTGATGCCATTCGCATAGAAAGCACTTTATCTATGACTTTGTAGACACTTCCTATAAGGCTGATTGGACGAAAGTCGGCAAGACCTAGAGGGTTGTCATTTTTAGGAACGAGAGTAATGAACGACGCGTTGCAACCCTTAGAAATCTCCATATTATTCCAAAACCAGTCGAACACTTGCATCATATCATTTTTAATTAACCACCAAAACTTTTTATAAAACTTCATGTTAAAACCGTCAGAGCCCGGAGCTTTCGAGCTCCCACAGTTTTGAATTGCTTCCCAAACCTCCTTTTCACAAAACTTGCTTTCCAGGTAGTTATTATCACTCTCGGTAATTCGAATAACTTAAAAATCAAAAGAACCATGATCATTATCATCTAATTTAAAAATATTCGAAAAATACCTAAGTGTTTCTTCTTTTATTTCCCACGGATTTGTAGACCAGACTCCGTTTATCTGCAGCCCACGAATAGTGTTTTTGTTTACCCTTCTTTTGATTCAATTGTGGAAATACCTCGAGTTTTCGTCACCCTCCAGAGTCCATTTAACTCTGGACTTTTGTTTTAACATGTTTACCTGGACTTTTTCTTTTGCAAGCCATTGCTTTTTTTCATTTAGCCAGATTTCTCTTTCCTGATCCGTAAGAGTTCTTGATTCAGCTAATTTTTCCAATCATTCGTTGCCTTTGAGTGCTTCTGTATTTCCTCCTCTAGATTCTCAAATACAGAACTTAATTTCTTGAGTTCAAACTTGACTTTCTTCAATTTATTCCGCATTATACAATCTGGTCTTATTCCCGACCCATTGTCATTCCAAGACTTTTTAATTATATCATCAACGCCATCGATTTTTAACCATTCGTTGAAAACCCTAATTGGTTTTGGACCAAAATCGGTATGTCCGTTTCTGAGAATTATCGGAGCGTGATCCGAATGCTTTCTTTCGAGAACGGTAGCAGTTAACATAGGCCAGCAGTAATTAAACTCCTCCGATATCAAAAACCTGTCGATCTTACTAAACTTTATACCATTATCGCACACCCGAGTAAATCTTTTTCCCCCAAGCGAAATGTCGATTAAGCACGTTTTGTCAATAAAATAATTGAATCTTTGTGCCCAATTACTGTTAAAAACTGAATTGAACCGATCGTTTTGATTTCTAACCTCATTAAAGTCGCTGCATACTAACCATGGCATCTTCCTGTCACTGATTAGCGTTTCCAGACTATCCCAAAAACGAATTTTTTTCGCCATAGAATGGGGACCATACACGTTTACTATAGCCACTTCCGAATCAAATCCTTCCACTTTGCCTTTGACAGCAATAAAAAATTCGCCTTCGATAGCTTCATCTACCTTGAAAATTGTTGAATCCCATATCAGTAACATACCGCCTGAGAGCCCAACAGAATCCTTCTGAACGTATTTGAAATTATCAGAACCCCAAAAGAATTCTAAGAACGAGTCTTTCAAACTTCCACACCTGGTTTCTTGAATAGCTAAAATCTAAGGTTTCTCTTTTTGGCATAAAGAACGCAACCATCTCACCTTAACGTCTTTCCTAATTCCTCTTATATTTAAAGAAAGTGCTATCATTGAAAACATACAAAATCGAGATGAAAGGAAGGGTAGAACGATGATCAATGATTGTTTTTCCACCGGACACCCAGTTTGGACCCGAAATCCTTAACCTCAACGCTATTAATTGAATCAATTGAATTATTCTTGGAGGAACCAATGGAAGTATTGCTGAGTGTGGGTTTACATTTGCTTGTTTGTGACTTGGTGTTTTTTGGATTTGTTCTAGCAAGGTGTTTGAATCTTAAAAATTTTGAAGAGCAAGGTGGGTTGGGAGGTTTCTCGGATCGTTTAGGAGCCGTGGTGACAGAATTGGGAGCAGAGTTGACGGAATTGGTTTGTGGTTTCAATTTGGGGTTATTCGTGGGTTCACGGGTAGGTTTCTTTGGCTTAACAGGAATGCTGCTATGGCAAATTGAGGTGTTCGGCTTGAGTATAGGAGTTGAGGGGTTGGGATTTCCTGTCGTTGAGGGGATATCGGTTTTTTTTACTGGAGAGTTTGAAGGAATTTCGTCGACAACGTGTGTGTCGGGTATAGGTGAAGGTATAGGTGATGGAGGTTCGGAGTTAGAATTAGAGTTCCTAGGAGAGTCGGCTAGATTAAGGGGACGGGCAAGGTTAGGTGATGAAAGTATAGGGCTTGGGTTAACTTGTTTTAGAATTGGGCTTGGGTCATGATGATTGGATGTTGGGTTATTGTTTAGGTGGTTTGAAGTTTGGGGGTGGGTTGGGCTAAGGTAGTTAGGGTCTTGTGTGTTTGGGCTATGAAGGTTTGGGCCAGTGTTGGGCCGATTGTGAAGGTTTGGAATGGTTTGATTGTGATCTGTACCAAACATATTATTTGGCTGAATAGGAGAGTGGGGTCCATTACTCGAGTTGTCAGCGATCTTTTTGACCTGGTCATTAACATGAGATTTTTGGGGACCGTTTTTTCCGTTTACAAGATTTTTAGGATGTGGTGAAGAATAATTACTGTCAGAAAAGTAACTGTTGGTTTCAAGACGTTTTTGGATTCCCATACCTGAGTGCCTCTTCAAACTCCCATCTCCGGAGGGATGTTCCGGACTCTCCATTTTTCGGTCACCGGAAAAACAAAATTCTTCAGACTTTTCTTCAAAAGTATTATTAATTTGATCGTTTTCATCGTCGGAGCTTAAATCGCCAGACTCCTCGTCCTCAGTATTTTCATCTGAATCAACGTTTACCACAGATTCATCGTCTGAGATCCCATTACTCGAATTTTCATCCTCATTGAAATCTACGGGTTTTTCTTTCATTTCAATTTCGATTACATCGCTTTCCGAAACGAACACTTGGATTTCTTTTGAGCCAACAATAAGTTGGACATTATCCCTGATGAGATTAGTCTCGGATGTTTGGATTAAAACTTTCCCTACAATGAGGGACTGGTTACCAGTTACTGAGCAATTTTTAGTGGCAATAACTTTTCCCCACCATTCCGCTATAGAACAGAATGTTTTTTCTTTCCAGACGGACACCGGAACTCCCAGGATGCTGATCCATGAAAGTCTAACAAAGTTATCATCAGAAGGGTCACCAACCTTGATATTATTCAACCACTTATGTAAAAAATGGTCCACGTTATCACTTATGGATTTAGCTGTATCTGGATTTTCGAAGACTAACATTAACTCAAGTCCTCCTAAATAGTTGATATTGATGTTGCATAAACCTTCCGCTGCGCAGATTTCACCGAAACATTCCAAATACTCGACCTTTTTAACTTGACCGATGATCGAACGTTTAAGGAGTTTGATATTGGACTCATCCATTTCAGCAAACACCGAACGACCTTTTGATTCCTTTCTTTTGGCGTTTAATATTTCTCTAGCATCAAGGACGTTTTTATAGCTACGTCCATCATTTAGTTTGAAATTAGGGTTGAAAGATGTGTGCTTGTTTGCTGGAGATTTAGATCCTACTCTTCCGTTGTTTGTGGTTTTCTTTTCATTTGCAATGTACACCCTTAAAGTTAGCTCTCCAGCTTTTGCAGAACTTAGGTTTTTTGCAAATTCCTCCATGTTGTGTTCTTGAATAACTTCATACCTAGCGAATCCATATCTAATTCCACTTCTCAGGCGTTTCGACGGAGGTACGAACACCTCCCTAAGTGCCCCATAGTTTTTGAAAAGTCGCCATAAGTCTGTAACGTTCCAATTCTCTGGAAAGTTGAAGAAGAAGAAAGATTTGATGCCTTTCGATCCTGATACCCCAGTGAAGTGAAGCTTTTCGTTGCCTCTCTGATCCCTCTCCTTGTTCCATGTTCCTGCAGTGCATGAAGTTCCAAGTCTCCCTTTGGCCGATCTCTCAAAAATGTTTCTCTCACCTCTCTCTCCCATATCTCTCTCTCTTTTTTCCAAGGGGGGGATACGTTTTGCAATATTATTATAGTGTTGTACTGTACAACACTATAAAACATATTTAGTTGTGTATTTGTAAAAATTGGTTGCGTATATATCATCCCCTTTCGAATAAAGAGTATCGGTTGAAAAGGGTAATCAAATCAATAGTTGACAAAAAGAAGCCATGTGAAAAACGTAAATACATATATTTATATTTATGTGCGTATGTCTTAAATTATCAAATTAAAAAAATAAAAAAAAAATCTTCATTTTCCTCCCATTCTCTCTTCTTCCATGCCGGAACATTGAATCCTTGTGCACATGTTTCTGTTGCTCCTTACAAATTCTCTGCTTCATTTCTTCATCTTCACCATCAATCAGGTCAAATTCAGATTACTTACATTTATTTATAGTTCTTAAGAACAAGTTTATTATTATTACCTGTATAGATACATGTTTATATTAATATATACTTCATAGATAGATAGATTACTGCTTCTAATTCGATATCATATCAATCTATTTGCCTCAATATTTGTTTAATTTGTTGTTAACAATAAGATAAATCCACACACTCAGATACATAATATGGCAGCTAATCCAGTCTGTGCTTAGTTTCATTATCTATCGGATTGGATGTTATAATTAGATGTATTAGTTGTATATATGTGTGTATAATTTATGAGCTACTGTTTCAATATGTGCTTAATTTCTTCGTGTTCATCAATATTATCAACAACTAGTTAAAAAGTATTTTATTATATGGATGGATTAAACACAGATTGATGTAAATTTCGACCTCAGATTTTAGGTTATAATTTACATTTTGTATTTTGTATAACTGTTGTATTGTTTAATTGTTTTTCCTTTTTTGTTTATGAAGTTTGATAAATGATTCGTTTACCTCGGAAGCTTCCTGATCACATAAATTTGATTTTGGTTATTATGGATTATCTTAGTATTATTATTATTTTTTCTATTTTTTTACTACATAGAATAATATAAAATTACAGTCTCATAGTTATAATCCAAATACACCGAACTTCAAAAAGTTTGGAATGGAATTATCTAGACATGATTATGCCGTTTTTGTTTTTATTAAATAAGTAATCTGTATTTCACTTTTTTGGGAGAGCCAATGTGCTCTTCATAGAGGGTTTCCTTCCTTACCAAAAAGAAGAAAAAAAAAAAAAAAAAAAGAACTGTCCTCTCTTTTATATAATTCAAACATTTTAGAATTTCAATGGCGCCTATTTGATCAAAAGAATTTAAATAAATGTGAATTTCATTTTACCTCAGTAATTAACATCGAATATTTGCTGTTACATTTGAAAATTATACTTTAATTTTAAATTAAATTGTATTAATAAATTAATGAAATGAATTATGGATGTGCTAACCGCGTAGCTGGAATCAGCGTTTCTTGCACTTTTTTTATTCAGTCACGACCTTCTCGCCTGATATTTTGGAAATTTATTAATTATTAATTTTGCATATAAAGTTTAAAAATAAATTAATATTAATATGATAAATTATAATTATATATAATAAAATAATAATAATAATATAAATATAAATAAAATAACGTTTAGTTACTAACTTAAATAAGCCACTCACGGTTTAGAGCGCCTGGCGTCTACGCATGCTTATACAATGGGTTCGTGTTATTTACTGTTGAGTGTGTATGGGTTACACGTTTCATGAGACCTGCATTTTTTTTTTCGCAAAAAAAAAAAAAAAAAAAAAACAAAAAAAAAAAAAACATTGAACTTGTATTATGTACATGCCTAATTGCCTATCCAGTTCTTTTTAATATATCAAAAATTATTTATATATATATATATATATATATATATATATATATATATATATATATATATATATATATATATATATATATTTATGATAATTCCAGATTCAATGCCAGCACATATATATAAAAAAATACTGTACCAAATACGATAGTCTTTTTGACAATATGTTTAAAATATAATCATGTGTTTGTCACCATATTATTATTATCAGAGCATTAATGATTCTGGGTTGTGTTATAATTAATTAAAATTTATTTATATATGTGAATGTGAAATGTGAATTGTAATTTATGTTCAAAGCTATAAGTTGATTCAATATTATTTTAACCATTGTTCTGCTTGTAGTTTTGTGTATCTGTCAATGTCTCCAAAACATTCCATCATAAAAATTAGAGTTGAAAAGCTCTTATGTTTGATTTTAAGGGTCAAATATATAATAAACTATCTATCTATCTATAATATAATTTATTATAATTGTATTAATTTATAAATAATGGATGGACTAATTGTTGTTGTCTATAAATACAATTGGCACAAATAGACTAATAGTACAACAATTGAAAAGGTCTTGGTGAACTATAAAAATTCATACAAGTTCTTCCTCATTTGGTCATACTTTGACCTGCTAAAGCTTCTGATACTTTCTTTATCTTAGTCATATATAATATGCAGTGCTATGTAACTATGTTACGGAATATATCCTAATATCATTCATTATGTCCCTAAACTTTAATTAAAAGTTTCAACTAGATATTAAAATTCAGTCATAATTTCAGATTTCCTGTGAATAAAGTATTTGTAAATTATGGAGTCGACCTTTAAAGTGTTCGTTATATTGAATTTCAGGTTATTGTGTAAGCACTGAACAAGAACAATGGCAGCATCTCTGGTAAGTTTATAATTGTCATTCAAGAATATTCGTTTTGCTGAGTCTCGTAGATCATAGAAATCACGCGTAATTTAGTTTACATGCTTTCCCTACTAGTTAATTATTTAGTTTTGTTCGGGTCTCTATGGGCGCGTTTGATAAAACTGTATGGTTAAGCGCTAAATGGTTTATAATCTGGTTATTCAAAGGTTCTGAATGAGTTTGGTTCTAAATGACAATAAGTTGTCAGAAACAAACGCGTTGAATGCTGAATGGTTCAGCATTCAACATTCTGCTGAACAATTTCAATAAGAGGTGTACAAACGCACCATATGTAGTCGTAAATTGCGCTATTTTTGCGAGATACAGTATATGAAATTTTAAATAAATAAATAAATTCTGTTTGTTTGCAGGCCAAGTCACATAAAAGTTATAAGAGGACAGAATCAGTAAATAAACATTCCTGGTGGTGGGATAGCCACATCAGTACCAAAAACTCCAAATGGCTAGCTGAAAATGTTGAAGGTACACAACTAACATTCAATTTCAATTCTTGTTATACTAGTAAATTACTCTAAGTACCATTGTCGCATTTCGTCGCACTTATATCACTTAAAAATGAGTTCAAAAAAACGTGTCAACTAGTAACGTGATAAAGCCAGATATCATATTAGATCAAGGTTGAAATAGAGGAAATTACTAGCAGATATAGAGATGAATTTCTTGTCCACTGTGAAAATTTAATTTGATAATACACTAATATAGCTTCATGATATCCTCTTCAATTATTTAACAGTTTTGTAAATGCACTTCCACTACAAATATATGTGACACCACTACAAAAACCACTAGGTTATGTGCCTAAACAGCCTTTTGGTCCACGTTTGGTAACAATACACCTTTTCGGGAAAAACCTTTCTTGCAAATGTCCTTATTGCCAGATCGATTAAATAGTCCTACATGACATGGTTCAAATGCAATTGAACTCTTCATTGCATGAAAATAAAATAAATTTTGAGTGCCAATTGTCATAAATTACTTAAATTTAGCTTTTTCTATGTTCCATCTCATGAGGATTGAACTTGGGGTCTCCATTGTATTCCCAAGGCTTTAAACACCATGCTATCGCTCGGGGTATTTTACTAGGAGTTATTAATAAAGATTGGTTGTATTGATTTTGCTCTGCCCCTTTAATTGCTTGTAAAAAAATTTAGGATAAGGTGTACATAGTGGTGATTTATTTAATTTTATTTGAGTGCTGGTTATAAAATTATACAAAACTTTTATGCATCCTAACTTAAAATTTCATTCATTTAAAACGACGTTTCAAGCCAATCAACCCACTTTTTGGGAGATAGAACTACACGCTCCCTCATGAAAACTAAACCCATTTTCTTCTTTTTTTTTTTAAAAAAAAAAAAAAAAAAAAAAAAAAACAAATTTCAACACGCAACTTCAATCAAATTAAAAAGACTTGTCAATTTTGATTCTTTTTCAGGGAAAAAAAAAGACGTGGGAATTGTTTAATAAAGTCTAGGTATTACCGCCTAAATATAGTCTTATTAAAACCACTCATAATATTAAGTACTTTTTGCATACTATAAGTTGATCATATACCCCACTAATGGTTCCTTAGTGCCTGTCACACTTGTTCCTTTAACTCTACACACTTCCTAGTGATCTAAATCAATCTGGGTCCCTCTAAAATACATTTACATCTTTAATTTAAATTTAAGTAAACAACATTTCAATCTGAGTCCATACTAAATTCAAATGGCCAAACTTTTAAACCATAGAGTTACTAAAGAGTTTTTGATTGCAGAAATGGACCAGAGCGTTAAACGAATGTTGAAACTAATCGAAAACGATGGAGATTCGTTCGCTAAGAAAGCTGAGATGTATTACCAAAAGAGGCCCGAACTTTTATCGCACGTTGAAGAATTTTATCGAATGTATCGATCGTTAGCTGAACGATATGATAATGTTACAGGCGAGTTACGAAGGAATATCCCATCGGATCTTCAATCTCAAGGGTCGGGGATATCGGATGTTGGGTCAGAACCACCTTCGATAACCGCCCCGTTGTCTAACCCACGACCCAGGTCCTCTGCTCGAGCTGCCGGGTTTGACTTTTTTCTTAAAAGCGGTGGGAGTAGTTCGGATTTGGTGAACAAAGAAGGGGACGAGACGTCTACATTGGATTCAGAGTACGATTCAGATGATTCATCTGTTAATAACTACTCGAGTGCATCAGCAAACAGTGATCATAAAGGGTTACGTAAACGAATCGCTGAGTTGGAAAATGAATTAAAGAAATTTCAGAGGCAACAAGATGAAATTCATTCGAAGAATGATAACGTTGTAGAAGATTTGCGAGTTGAAAATGAAAAGTTAAAGATTGAACTCCAAAAGTATGAAATAATGGTACCGAAAATTGTTGATCTTGAAAATGATAAAGTTGAAGATGGTAAAGTTTTCAGTATAGATGATGATTTGGAAGCGAAATTTTTGGAACAAGAACGGAAAATTCTTGCGCTTGAGATTGATCTGAAAGTAACGAAAGAAAAGGTTAAAGATTCGGAGGATGAAGTGAAAAGATTAAGGCATGAAATTGAGAACAACGGGTCGAATAATGATAGTTTACAAGAAAAGCTTGTTGTAGCCGAAAAGGAAATTTTGAGTTGGAAATCGAAGTTCGATAAGGAAAAACGAGAAGTAATGAGAGTGATGGGTCGGGTTTCGAGGTATAAAGAGAATCTAGCGGAACGTGATCGAGAAATTCGGGCTATGAGAGAAACGTTGTCGAATGCAAACAAAACGTTATCCGAAGAGAATGTGCAACTTCAAGAACAAGTGACGAAGTTGTTAAAAGAACAAGCGCTTATGAATGATACGATGAAAGAATTCGATCTACGTTGTCAATGTTCAGAAGAGGAACTTAGAAGGTTAAAGATTGTGAAAGTGGAAATGGAAGGTGAAATCGAGCAGTTAAAGGTTGAAAAAGATGGACTAGTAGTTAAAGTCAATGAGCTTGACCAAGAGTTGACTTTGAAAGATGTTGAGATTGATAGATTGAGCCAGCATTTAGACCAATTACATGCAGAACATGTTGAGTTAGTTGATCGGATTGAGAAGTCAAATAAGTCAATAGAGGAGTTGACTTGTAAAGGTGAGGAATTGGAAAGAGAAATCGAGAGGCAACGAGAAGTGATTGAAGAAGGAGCAGAGGAGAAACGAGAGGCAATACGACAGCTATGTTTTTCACTTGATCATTATCGAGATGGATATCAAATGCTGAGACAAGCTTTTATGGGTCATAATAAACGGCATCAAGTCATGGCGTCATAGAATATGGATACTAAATGGGTCAAACGAGCTTTCACGGGTCATAATATGGAACCCGTTGGAAATGGGTATCGAGTGCAACATTGTGAGTAAACCATCTGATGGTGCTTTACGTTTTTCGCTTTTGCTTTGTTTCTTTTTTGAGTGTGCAAGTTAAGGCTTGAATGTTTGATGTATCTGATAGAAACTATAGTCTGTAGTGCATCTCATCTTTAATTTACTCTTTCGCTTGTAAGTTTTACACTGATGTCCTCCTTTCTTGCACTTTTTACTATTTTCGCGCAAGGAATGAAAATATGGAGATCAACTTAACTTCTAGCCTATTATTATAATTTACATTTTCATAAGATTTTGATTTGATTTGAAATCCTCTGATATCTCTGATTTTATGTATGAACTTGCTCGAGCTCAATGGAAGATCAGTTAGTACCCTTTACCCCTTTTACCCTTTTTGAAGATGCTTGAAACTTATACATATTATCAGGTTTTGTTTCAAATTCTCTTATAATGGATGTTTTGGGAGTCTATGGTTTTATGGGTCACTTTCGAGATTTTTAAGCTTTTGTGCCGAGGTCACTTGATCCAATGTTTTTACATATAGTTTTAAGTAGCCCAATTGAATCAAGCACCGTAGAGTAAACTTTGAAGCCTTCAGGCAGGTTGAAACTTGGATGAAATATTTGTATCAAAGTATCCTATTGAAAACATTTCCTGCTATTAGAATTTGGAAATGAACATGATGTATGAATTTCTACAACATATGATTTAAAAGTGCTCTTCTCACATAATATCTTCCTATATACTATGTACTTCAAATTTAGTGACTCGATTTGAAGACATCAATAGGAAGAAAAATAGTTTATATATTGATTCGACATCAATAGGAAGAAAAATAATTTAAAATCTGACGAGGTAAAATATAAAGACAATATATCCTTCAAATGTGTCACACCAAATAATACCAGACAAAGAAGAAAAAGGCTTCTACAGTATAAGTGTCAACTGATTGCAACTCATAATGAACTATTGCCCAGTGGTACTACGTTTCATAAATTACCGATTAAAAACAAACGTTTACTAAATTACTGCCATACAAATGATTCTTATATAAGTTAGAAAAGTTCATAAAAAATATGATTCGTCAAACAAGTCTTTGTTTTGGTCACCAGAATTAGTTCTATAGTTGCACACATATCTGATTTGATTAAGAGGGTCAAAAGAGCGATATCCTTTCGAATGAAAAGTACATCAGTTTTGCTTCCAAAAGTTTAAATGGAAGCCACAAGGTGTCAAGGACGAGGAGAAACACGCAAGAATGAAAAATTCTTTTGTAATAGTACTAAGATTTTGTCAACAAGATTCATATGCTAAAAAACGACGTCAACGCAAATTATACACAGCTTACCGAATCTACCAAACTCTAAAGCTTATTGTGATCGCACTTGAATAATGAGGCCAAAAAGATATATTTAGTAGTGGAATTAGAATTTGTAAAGAGTCTGTCTAGTCTACCTTTTGTAATACTAATCGTCCCAAGCATCATCAGCAGCACCCTCTTTTTTGATCATGGCAGGAGCAATCATGTACTTGTACTTGTCTTCCACATTTATTGATGTCGGTGGGAGCTTTGATTGTGCAATCCTTGCTTCTTTTTGTGCCGCAGCTGCTTCTCGCTCTTTCCTCCTAGCAACCTACATATTACATGTGCTTCGTGTGTTATACATGGATGACTAGAAAAATAATACACTCTGTATACCTTCATAAGTGCTTTAAACATAACTAATTTGTTAGATATGATTGAATAGTTACATTTAAAATAAACTTCGAATTTTGGATGACTGTCGACCTATTTGACCTTCTCGACCCATTGACATGTTTCCATTTTATTTAAATCTTTTAGCTTAACCCATGTTACCCCATTAGAGATACACCATAACCCAAATCGACCATTTGCTCTTTGTAACTTGGAAAGTGGACAAAACTTCAGAAGATACATTGTTATGTCAAAAAAAATAGTTCTAATAGAACAAAAAAGGACGGCTATTGTAAGCTTAAGGCCATGCACGACCGAAACGAATGGATCAAAACCCAGTCGTTTCAGTTATGCATGGTTTTAAGTTTACAATAGTAATCCTTTTTCTGTTATTAAGCTTACAACAGCCTTTTATTTTTCCGGTTGAAATGGGAGAATTGTAATTATAGCCCAAGGGCTGTAGTTAAGCTTACAGTATTTATAAACCTTCTAATCTAAAGCGAAACTAACTATTTCCATGAATATTAAACATTTACACACGTATTTACAGAAAGTGAATATAAATATACAATACAATCACTTTGATTTATAGTGAACTAAGTTTATGATGTTATTTTAGTCATGCTTAACTATATCCCTAAGAGCTATAGTTAGCATTCTCCTTTATTGATTAATTGCAAAACACATATATTTGTAATGATCTAATAATCCATTAGGACGATTGAGAAGGCTGTAAGCATATGAATACAAGTTTAGCATCTTTCGATATGTTTCCCCTTCATCCATTCTTTTTTTCACCCAGTCAGCCACTTACCTCATAAGGCATAATATACAGAGTTGGCCCGTTTATAGGTAAATGGGTTGCAATTGGCACTCTGTGTAATACTAAGGACTATGATGACTAATTTTATAAAAAGTGTACCTTGCCGGTGGCAAAGGCCACAGTGTTCCCAGATTGAACATCCGCTATTGCTTTCCTTATTTGTGATAGAAGAAACTGGAACATAACCATTGTCAAGCAAATTAAAAATCAATAAGTTAATGCCACTAAGAGGAATGAATAAGCACAATGGCAGCGTTTTATCTCCTTTTTGGAATTAAATAATCCCTCCGCGGCAGGAAAAATGCAACACAATCCAATTTTAAACTATTTTACACATTATCCATCACTTTGGTTTTTATTACTACTAAAGTAATCGTCTTAAGTTATTAACACTTTATTATTGAAGCCTGTAAAATGTTGCATATTCCATGAGTTGTGTGGGTAGCAAGCTATAGAAAACAATGGAAGAGTCAAGAAAGCACACACCATATCACGATCTGTAAAAAACGAAGTAGCTCGTCCTGTTGATCCGGCACGACCTGTCCTACCAATCCGGTGCACATAGTCCTCCATAGTCTGAGTTAAGCCACCAAAAAACATACAAGTAAAAAAGATTTGCTTTCAAAGTACCAAAATCCACAAGGGCATTTAGTTTTTTACTGTAATTCAAAGATGATTAAGTATTAAAAAAGCTGTGAGTCATATACCTTTGGAAGGTCCATGTTAACTACATGAGCAACTCCGGTAACATCTAGCCCCCGAGATGCAACATCAGTAGCAACCTGTATATTCGAGTTCAGTTACACCTTAATTCATGTACAGAATTGAATAGACACATAAACTCGCAAAATAAGAGAGGTGAACCATGAACAAATCAAACAAAAATAATTAACTTATACGGAAACAGGTCAAACAAGCCAAAAAGGTTGGAAGTCGCCCATAACCTACTTCTAATGCATACAATCTCTTTGACCATTCTTAATATTTATGATTTTAGATTATTGCTGTAATAGTTTTGTTCTGGCTACAACGCAGATGGACAAAAAAGATGTTTGCAGGTCACCCCAACCTGACCTACACAAACATGTTTCAACCCACATTTTGGCACCTTCAGTAGAATACAAGCACGTGGTCAATATTAGGTTTGAGTTACTAGTGGAGATTCAACTGAAACAATGAAATAAGAATAAAAAAACCTAGTTGATTGCTTTTTGACATACCAAGATATTAGTAGGACCATGTCTAAAATCACGCAAGGCACCCTCTCTTTCACTCTGAGTTCGGCCTCCATGAAGAGCAACAGCATTTAAACCCTGAGCTACCAAAGCTTCAGCAACTTCATCGCACCTTGTCTACATGACAATACAGATTTAAATTGTAAGCCTTTATGTTGCAATCTTAGAGTTATCATTAAACATACCAGCAGCATCAATAGCCAAGTTCCTTTTTACAAATGTGTTAGTCATAGCTAACTATTCTCGGTAATGATGACAATAAATAGCCTTATAACAGCAAAATACGATACCAGTAATGGTGGGAGTGGTGGAATGAGAGTGTTTGTGTATGTAGTATGTGTCTTGTTTTGGGTGTTTAGAGCAACCTTATTTTATATAGGGTTGGAGATATAAGAGGCTAATAACAATACTTTGTTGTATATACTATATATAGATATATAGATATAGATAGATAGATGAAAACTTATTGCAAAACTTAGAGCAACCTTATTTTCCAATGCCAGGAGAAGATAACTTGCCACTAATATCTAAATTAACTAGCAACTTTGACTCTTTTACTCATAAAAGTGCCTATTTGGGTTAGGGTCTCTGTAACAGGTCAAATGTCGCCCTTTATAATCATTTGACACACTAATTACTTATTAAACCCGACCTCTAATATAAACAAAAACTTTAGTAACAGAAAATTATCATTCTTAACCATAAACAGAGAAAAGAGGTAGACAGATTGGACATATGTGCCAGGAGGGCATAATTATAAATATAAATAAGAATGAGCTAGCCATTATTAAAAATATCGATAAATCTCAACTGAACAAAGATCATTGTAGTAAAATTAAGAGGTTAGAAAGAAAAAGGAACAAATTTTACTATAAAATGTGCATGAATCTGCAATACCTTTCGTTCCACAAATACGATTGTTAAGGGAAATGGATGGCCTAATTTTTCAGCTAGTGCAGACTCCTCAACAAGTAAAGATAGCAGCCGATCAATCTGCAAATGAATTTCAAAAAAGTTAACATGATGACTAAAACACCTTGATGTTTATATCTGAAATTGAACAGTGATTGAAACATGAGAATCATTGAAGGCTACTACAGTTTCAAGTAAATAAATATAAGTATTAAATAATGACTATAGCAAGAGAAGGGTATCGCATAATATTTATTTTCCTATTGACTGAGTTACGACATAATGTTAAATGTTAATAAATAACATAACAGATTTCCATAGATTATTGTGTTTAGAACAGCATAACAGTCACAGAGAACTGAAGTATCAGTTAGATAGAAAATAAAGATTAACAATTAGCTGGATATTAAAGAATCATACCAAGGGATTGATAATTAAAATCAGAAGAACTACAAATTAGCTCTCCATGCACCCAAGGCATGGTGCATAAGACCTACTTAGCTTAGTGAAAAATGGACCCTAGGGTCACACTTGTAGGAACTATTTCACCTTATTATTAATTGATACAGTGACACCAAGAAACAGTTCAGTAACAGAGGGAAAAAAACTTATATAAATTAGTTTTATATATCTATCTATCTATAGAACATTAAAACAAAAAATAAACACTATAGCTAAGTCCACTAATTCAGTACAGTCGAAGCGACTTATAACATCAATATAATTCTTAAATATTCACTGCTCCTTCAAAAGCATTCAGACTTAAATATGAAAGCCTGGTGAAATTGACTAAGACGTCAGCTTTGATTCTTTTTCCTATTCTAATGGAGTTCAAAGGCCTTCACGGATGAGAGTATCGCTACACTTGAAGCCAACCAGTTTTACTCCTCTAATGAAATTTCTTAAAGTTCTAAATATTATGTCTGTCTATATCCCACTCCAACCAAAAGAAGAAACAAGGAACTGCTGGTATTCACTGTTCTCAAAATCGGTTAATCATATGTTCACAGTGAACTATCCTTAATGTGGTTTCATCCTCTCCATAAGCAATTACTTGGTCAGATAGTCACAAAGTATCATTCATATTATCCAACACGCAAATGTATGTTTCACACTTTCACTGCAAAATTTTTGCATATTTACAAAGATGTACTGATTGATATCAATACCTATCTTGAAATGGATGAAAATTGTACCTAAAATTAAAACTGGAATACCTTTTCATTTTCAGTAATTTTCTCCAAATTTTGGGACACATTCTCTGTTGGGCTGCTCACTTTGCCAACCTTGACTTGAACTGGATTTGTTAGATATTCCTGAATTTCAAATTAAATGAAGGTAGTTTAGTTGAAATAACAGCTTCACATGATACTAGAATCATGCAAGTAGATCCTTGAATGTAGTAGTAATGAAGTAGATCTAGCTAGTATAAGCCCACTAGTAATCTGCTAATCTCTAGGTGATAACGTTAATATCCAGTTGCATGATAATACTGTTCTGGAGCTCATATGCAGGTATAACAATTCTGATTGGGGATTTTTGTCTTGCAAATTTGAGTGAAAAAGTAAACTAGATTATGCACATAATGAAAACTAAACACAAAAAGAGCTTGATATCAAATAAACCTGTGCTAGTGCTTCAATCTCCACTGGCATAGTTGCACTGAACAACAGCGTTTGATGCTTTTCTGGAAGGTTATGCATAACCTAAGAATAATAAAATAAAATATTAGTAATTATCTTTTGTTGCTGATTACATTACCAACCGATACTAGTATGAAGAACAGGACACGTGTTTAATGCAAAATAACCTTAACATATTACATCAGTACCTAAACATCAAGACAAAATGAATTTCACAATAATGCATATACAGATAAAAGTCAGCATCACATTCTTGGAGTGCAATATATAGCACACTATTAGATGAAATCATCAAAACCTCAAAACATAAAGGCCAAAACATTTTTTCAATAATACGCAAACACCACATATAAAAAATGGATATGCAATTCAGCATAAGATGAAGTAAGCCATCGGAAGTCAAATTTAAGATAGCAATGGGATTATGCTAAAGCAAAGGTCAATGCAGGTCATTTCAGTTTTATTTCCTGGAACTTTTTCTCACCTTCATTTTTACTCAATATAGCATATGTGAGTTTATGATCACGCATTGAAAATTCTCATAAGCGCACTAGCCACATAAGAGAGATCCTTGGCAACTTATTTATAAAGTAATATAAATTAAAAAAATATGTATAACCAGACTCAGCCTTGAAAATTTAACGAATATACCTCTCTTATTTGAGGTTCGAAACCCATATCAAGCATTCTATCTGCTTCATCCAGGACAACATATGAGATCCGTGTAAGAGAAGTATTGCCTTGCTGTAAATGATCAATAAATCTTCCAGGAGTAGCAACTACTATTTCTACTCCTGCCCGAAGTTCAGACCTCTGTTACATATTGACACACAAATACAAAAGTTTAATTTGTGATACACATTATAGTTTCTAGAGATGATTTAAGAAAGCAAACAATTGCCCTACTACTAAAACATAGAAATATCATTCCGGGTCATTCTTACTACTTTACGCGATTCTGCATGACCCTGACAACCCAATATCATAGATCATACTTTAAATAACCAATTATACAATAATTCAAAAGCAGTCACCTGGTCAGAGATGTTTGTTCCACCAACAACAATCGCAGTTCTGAAAGACTCTAATGATTGACTAAATGCCTTCACCTGTGGCAATTTCACGAGGCATATAAACTACGTAAATCTTGCAATTTTGGTTTAACCAAAAGAGTTAACATCTCAATTCCATATGAGGTGGATATTATTCATAATAATGTGCAGCTAACTAAATGAAGACGGTGTATGTGTTAGGAACCCACAACAGCCTACTTGCAACAGAAAATTTTTAAACTTTTGTATCATGATAAAGTAAATCATTTTCGACCAGAACTGGCAGTTCATCAAAGCAATGTGTCCAAATTTCAATTGTCAATAAAAGAACATGTCAAAAATTACTAGTGCTATCAACGAGTAAAATTCCTCAAGAGCTAGTTTCCGTTATCACCACAATAAAAGTATAGCCTTTAAGGAATTACAAAGTATGTATTGATCACTGAAATCCTTTTCAAAATATATTTATTCATAAATAACTTGGAACCTAGAAGAAAAATCTTAATGGTTAGTCAACAGTTTAAAGTATACAGTGTAAGCAATAAGACTAAAAAACATCTTTGATGGAGTTAAAACAGATAAGTGGCTAGTTTTCATATATGATAACTTATTGCAAATGAGTATACAGTGTAAAATACCTAAGGCTGCTTTAGAAACTTTGGAAACAGCATATAAACTGGATCAATCATGAGTTACCATACCTCTTTCTCAATCTGTTGTGCAAGCTCTCTAGTGGGAGCCAGCACTAGTGCTAATGGACCATCTCCGCGTCGAACAGAAGGCTGAGCTATACAATGCTGCGAAATTGAAAGAAGTAAAAGCATAAGTTTATGAGAAGCCAAAAGATCATCACCTTAAAGATAATGAGAAACAATTAATTATACAAGTATGCGTAAAGACTATTTTCGGGAAGGAGGGAGTGTTAATGCATAATTTCATGATTTGGTACCTGTATCATGGGTATTGTAAAAGCAGCAGTTTTGCCACTGCCTGTTTCTGCACAGCCTAAGAGATCCCTTCCACTTAGAGCAACAGGCATTGCCTGTGCTTGAATAGAGGTAGGAGTTGTGTATTCATGAGTGGCGATATCCTTCATTATGCTCGAGTCCAGGCACTAAATATAAAAAAATCACATCAATTAGTTGTGATTAATCCAATAATAACATATATAAAATAAGATGTAAAATAAAAGAAATGCAAAGTAAAAGCTTGATTACCATGTCTGTAAAAGATTCAATAGGTGCAGGTGCAGGGGGAGAGTCAGGAGTGACTGTAACATCAACATTGAGTCGTAATCTAACCTCTTCTATCTGTAAATAGCGGAATCAAATTATGAAAAATAAACAAATAGAAAAGAACTCCTTAGAAACTAGCAAACACTGAGGCTAGCAAACAGCAATCATCATCCACCAGATCAACTTTTTAAGGATGTCTTACTTAATTGAGAGAAGTCATAATAAAATCAGGACAGTAACTGAGCATGACATGTTTCGCTGATGGAACACGAAGCAGTTAACTAAACTGAGTAAAGCTTATTTGATTTCCATAAGAGGTCAACATTCCGATAAACCTACTACAGATATCAAAACTTTTAAATTCAGTTCTTAATTTGCATGGCATATCAAATAAAATTTGACATAAACTGCATGACAACTTGTCATTTCACTTACCGATTGAACACACTGAACATTTATATTTAGCTTATCCTTAAAGTAGCTAAACAAATTACTGGCAGAGCCAAGTTTCCTTTATCCAAACATATATAAAAAATCTCTAAATATTCACGCATGCTACGCTCAACCGATGTAAGCACATTCTGTATAAAAATATATAACTCCTAATCTAACTCCTTAAGTAGATAATTAGCTGTTCAAAGTCATTGATTGTGTAGTACTGACATACTGTAATGGCCTATAATCCAATCTGATTCTCTCAATACGAAATTTGCAGACGCATCTATTCTAACCATAAACAGTAGTAGTACACATCCTATTTCTCAGATTGAAAGGCACTTATATTCAGTTCAAACTACAGTAATCATAATACTAAAATTTATGTTCAATTCAAAAATGTTTAAGCCGTGAACAACAAAATCAAATAAATTTGTACATCTAATTACCATGTTCGAATTTTATATTGTAACTTGAACAGCTGAATCTCCAAATGTATCTCTAACGTCTCTTATATTATTATTATTATATTATATAAAATAATATAGAATATATACACACATATTGAAGCATAATAAACCTAACAAATCTGAGCATAATTTGAGGATTTTAGACCTCTATATATGTCCTAACTTCTAAATTTATATTGAAGGACAAAATCGATGCAAGTCCGGATAATAATACAGATAATCAAAGCCTTCGAACTATGATGCCCTAAGTACTCAATTGAAAACCTAAGCACACAGTAAGCATCATCTCATCATCAATGTCATTAACTCAAACCTAATTAACAGTAGAAGAAATAATACATATAGAAATGATAAAATATGAAAATGATAAAAACGACATCGTATACGTAATCATTCGAACCTGCTCAGGTTTAAGACGTAAAATACGTTCAGAAGGCTTCCATTGCGAAAACACGACGTTAGGTACAGTTAGGGCTCGTGACGGTTGGCTGTGATTGTTCGTTGAGCTACGGCGAGCTTCTGCATTTGAAAATGCATTGTTAGTTGATTTAGAGTTAATTTTGTATTTTGCAGTTGTGTTATCTAGGGCTGTGACGGTAGCGGTGACGGTGGCGGTTGCGGAAGTTGTAACGGTGGCGGCTGCGGTTGTTGCGACGGTGGCGGCGACTGACTTACGGAGATGTGGTGGTACATAAGAAGACATTGTTTCGAATGGATGAGTGTGAAATGTGTGTATTTCAGTAATTTATGTATGTATGTGTTTGAGCCAATGTGTGTATTTCAGTAATTTGTGTGTACCACATTATATATAAAAGAAGTAAATGTCTGCATAAACCTCCTTTTTATATTACTAGGTAATAGGTAACTCTTAGGTTTGTGTGTAACACATGTTTGTTTGAGCCTAAAATAAAATGAACCGATTCGTACACCACTTGAAAATTATCCATACATCACTAAATATGCTTTAGAGAGTTGTACTGTACAACATTGTATTACATATTTAGTGGTGTATGGATAATTTTGGTGGTGTACGAATCATCACCCAGTAAAATAATCCTACAATATATATTTACAGTGTGTATTTCTTGTATGTGTTCAGATAATAAATATATAAACAAATTCTTTTGCTTATCTCCAAGATGAATGCCTTGATATTATTTAACGAAAACATAAAAACTTATATAACTAATGACTTTAACAATCAATAAAAAAAAAACCCGACAAAACAATACACATATAAAGACCGCAATTAGACAACTAAACAAAACAACAACCTAACTAAATGTGAACCGAGCCGAACAAACAAAACAAACTCGAGAGGACAATGATAACCTACTGTTGAGTCCCCTACATAATTAAGGATTTAATTATGGCAAAACATGATTATAAGCACTAGTTGTAATGTGCAGGCCAACATAAGCTTATTTGTGTACAACAACATTGTATGTTGTGTTTAAGTGTTTTGATGTGCTGTCTTCACTATCAGCACAAGATAGCTCAAGATTCAAGGTTATTTCACGACCAGTAAAGGATGTATGATGTACCAGCAAGAAGACTACATGAAGAACCAGTAACAGAAGAACCAGTACAGGTTGGAGCAGCACACAATAGTTAGACAAGGATGTAGGATGTATGATGCACCAGCATTATCCTCATAAGCCATTAAAACCAAAATGTGTGATCTTCAACAGCGTTTGCAAGGTTCAAGTTCTTCAAATATATATTCATCAATTAACACATGACAAGAGAACCTGGTACAAATTACAAACTACACTCTAGTTGTATAACTAGAAGTGTTACCGTCAATTCTATCTTTGTTGTAAAAGGTGGGTGTGACGGAGCGTTAATCACTTTGGTTCTCCCGGTGTTTTAGGATGGCGGCACTCATCTCATGCCCCAACGACTACTCTGGTGACTCTATAGCAGGGTGGACATTCGAAGGAGAGTCGTGGAATTTAAGTCCCACGTGACTTATAATGAGATTGGAGATTTGTCGAAAAATTTGGTCCTAGGGAACACAAGACCTTATGAAAACATTTTATCATTTTGAAAAGGATAAACAACCTAGCTTTTACACTAAACAAGTTTTTCGGAATTTTAGCTTAGAAGGTCATGTGCACTCAAAGCCATTCTTGTGTTGAACAACCGCACAGAGAACGTACTACCGTTGTAGCAAACCTTCCCGGTAATAGAGTTAGTGATGGGGTAGCACTTGTCAATTTTGAAAGTTCAAGATTTTCTCTTCCCAAGGTACTTTTACACCTAAATGAGATGTTAGTATGAAATGGTATAGTATAAGATAGATGTTATACCAAGTGACACGAAACTTGAAAGACTTTACTTCCAAGTTCTAAATGAAACAACCTTTTACTATGAAGACTTTACTTCCTTTTAACACACACACGCACATAAAAGAAAATACAAAACACCAATCATTGAGGTACTTGCACAATTTAACTCACAATAGTGATAACATCCCCTCAATAAAATAGCTACACTTGGCTTTTGAAATCTTCAAAAATTTTAAAAATTTTCAAATTCTTCAACAATTGACTCAAAAATAAGACAAAAAGCCAAGCGTATAACATCCACGAGAATTTATATCTCTCCCCCCACACTTAAGATCATGTAATGCCCTCATTTACATGAAATCAAATATAGATTGGAGAGGACAATAGAGTGAATGAAAAAGACATAACCGGATGTAGAGCATAAGAATCGCGAAAAGGAGTGACAGACGGCTCTACACTAACGGTCATTCCTCGATTTGTCATCACAAAATGTAGTACATGCAATGAATACACAAAAACACAAAACGCGAGAAACAAAATCTTTTTGGGTTTTTTAAAATTTTCAAATTTTTAGGGTTTTTGATTTTAAACACACGCAATATACAAATATACAAGGATACATGTGAAAGTTTATTAACGAGTCTTGCACTAGACTCTAGCTCCTTCTCAACTGATGCCCGGATGATAGGTTTCCTCATCCTTCAAGCCATGGGAACCACCACTAACATATCACCACTAATCGAATTCAACAACCAATTATCCGCTGTTTTTCTTTCCTCGACCAACTCTTTCAACTTTTCTTTTTCTTTCTTAGACAGATTGGACACTAACCTCTGTCTTAGATGCTTATCCTTCTCACACGTAGCCTTCTTAACTCGCCCGTATAACCTCCTCATTGATCTATTAACAATATCATCATCTAAAGGTTACCTACAGGTTTTTCTTTACCAACCTTCCCCCCACACTTAAGAAGTTTACTAGTTTCAATTTTATCCTTAACAGTTTCAACACTAGTAAGTACATTCACATAATCTATGGGTGTGGGTGGCGGCTTAACACTAACCCTAGCCTGAAAACTAAAGGTTCTACCTCTATCCTTTAAAAATAACCGATATGGCCGAAACGGACGGATTTATTTATGCGGTGTCGTCAGGCCGCAAGGCGTCAGAGTCAGCTATCAAGAGGTGAAGCAATAGTTTTAAATTTATATTTAGCGGGGCCTAAATCGTACTACTCCTTATTATGGTGAGTAAGGGAAGTATGACCTAGGGTCGTATTTTTAAGATATCAGTAGAATCGAACCTATAATTAAAGCTTAAGATAATCCTAAAGTGAAGGAGTAGTGGTTTATTACCTAATTTTGGGTTTTCTAGTTTATAAAGTAAAGTAAAGTAAATGCGATAAAATTTGTAATTCAGATAAGGTTAAAACAAGTGCATACTATGGTTTCGTCAGTTACATTGTCGAGATTATGGAATGCTGGCTCATAAATAGGTAGTGACCTTGTATTCATTACACTAGTCCTAACGCCCATGTCGTAAGACATGTCACTGGGTAATGCGTTAGGCTTGAAGATTCTGAATAGACAACAACGTCCCTTACCTCTGAAGCCCGTGTAGTCTGACTACAGGTATACACGTTCAACCATAAATAACACCATGGCTAAGTCAGGTTTGACTTCCACGAACACGTTCAGTTATCCTTACGGTCCAATCCTGTACGTGTTTAAACAAACAGGTCCTTAATTAACTAAGAATCCCTCAAGCGGGGTGCAATGCTTGAGACCGTGTTATGATGAAGTGTACTAATCAACACTGAACAGGTTCCATGGCTTTAGTTAGCAGAGGTACAGCTTACAACAACCGTCGTGCTTCAGCGTGCACGTACGAAGTTTATATGCTTGGTGACTACACTAGCATGGTCTAGGACCGACAATATACTAAGTGTCTAGTTAGATGTTTCACTACGAAAGAGTACTCAGCCAGAATCCAAGCCTCGGTAGACTTACTACAACCGGTGTGCCTCAGTCAAACTTACATTGTATCCGATAGACTTCTCTTACCAAGGGTTGACACAGATAGTGTATTCAGAATCGAGGTTCGCGACTTCCCAATAACAGAGTCGATAACTATGTTCTATTAGTTGGAAAAGCGATTGAGTTTATAGCATAATCGAAAAGCATCTTGACAACATACACAAACCATAATATTATTTCGACATTATAACTGACTACATCATAGCATACACTAAAGATAACTACGTGCTAATCATAGCAACAATATCACAAGGCATAATAATAAAAGACATTATATAAAGACAAAGGATAGAAGTACTAGTAGATTAAACGAGTTCCGAATACAAAAGTGACAACTTCAAACTCCAGACCGCTCCTAATACAATCTTCGGCGTTCTTCTCTGGGTAATAGGTTTCCCGCACAGAGTCGAAGACCTTGAAAGTATGACTAATATTGTAGAAAGAGAGAGAGAAAAGTGAATTGAAGTGTGTGTAAAAGTGGATGACAAAAGCTCCTTAAATAGACTTGAAATTTGTATGCATATGGCTGGCAGGCCGTATGGCCAGGCTGTATGGTCAGGCCGTATGGTTTGGCAAGCCGAATTGTGTGCCCGTTGTTGAGGCCGTATGGCAGGCCGTTTTACATACTGGCAGGCCGTATGGCAAGTCGGATGGCCTGCCCTATCAGCTTGTTTTCACTGGATCGTAACTTGATTTCCTTGATATAAGAATTGAATTCACTCATAGTGTGACAATCTGGAAATTTTTGACCAAATTTAAATTTTATCTTTAAATGATTTAATGTTTTCGACACGATAAGCAAAGTCTGTAATGTTGAGTCACGAAAGTTTTGGAACTATATTCATGTAATCAATTATTCTTTGACTGTTCTCGAAGATTCATGAACAATATATATAACTTAATGTGCATATATATATATATATATATATATATATATATATATATATATATATATATATATATATGATTTCAAGTTATTTAGTAAACGATAGTAACATTCGATTATTGATTCGATTGATATTTAGATAAGTTAACTAAAACGTTTAAGATGAACCAGTAAAACACTAATTTACTACAGTATTTTTGAATTGCTACAGTACCTGAAAAGCTGCAGTGTTTTCGAAAATTACTATTTGCTACAGTAAAAAACTTTGCTACAGTAAATACTATTTCAAAATGAAAATGTATATTTGTATATGTATATGTATATAATACGAGATGATGATTTATAGAATCAAATAACCAAAACACTTAATTGATTAAAGCTACACTTCTAGTGACATAGTTTATCAATGATTAAGTTTAATTTTTGATAAAGGTACACGTCGCGTAACGAAAAGTACTAGTTTTCTAAGCGTACGAAAATGCGTTCGAGAAACCGGAAGCGGGACATAAGTCGAACGTAAACGTACAAGACATCGGAATAAAAATTATAAGTCACCTATACACGAGAATATAATATAATATATAATTAATTAATTTAAATTATTTAAATTATATATATTATAAAATTATGTCGACGAACAAAGAAACAAAAAGATGTGAGCTGGAGACAGTTGGCCATGCGATCGCATGGCCAGAAGCCTAGTAAACCATGCGATCGCATGGCAGGCAATTTCAGGCCAACACTATAAAAGCTCGACCATTTCTACTTCTGATTCAATTCATTTTGCTCCGTATTTATTTTATTAATTATTATTATTAATTATTATTAATTATTATTATTATTATTATTATTATTATTATTATTATTATTATTATTATTATTATTATTATTATTATTATTAATCTTATTATTAATAGTATTAGTATTATTATTTTTACGATACAAAAATAATAATATACATAAAATATTACGACGGAGTGATGTCCAAATAATTTCAAAATGGGTTTTCAAGCGGGATAGAGCTAAGGAAACTATGGGTTATAGCTATGGAGGTTATGGGTAGTATTCATGGGTACTTTCGCAAGTCAAACCGAGTGTTTATCATCTCTGTTGTGTCTACGTACTTTCCTGCAATATTGAATCACAATATTGATACGTGAGCATTCATATCTTATCTTTTATATATTATTTGTGTATCCATGTCTAGTGCTCGAGTATATATATTTATGCATGCTTGTATGCTAAATTTCGTTGTTAAACAGTTTATGATGAATCACGAGTTAAATACATATATTACTGATAAAAGGTATATGATATGCATGTTTTTGGAAAGCTGACGAAAAATCAATAACTTTTCATTTAGAAATCGCGTAATTTCGATGAACGAATCAAAAGATATGGTAAACTGAATTATGATCGACGTTAATTGGAATTGCTTTTGAATCTGCAATTAATATTTAAACAACTTGTTTGTAAGATTGATAAATTGGATTTTTGAATATTACTAATCGAGTAAATGAATTTCTATATAAGGCACGTCTCGTCTTGTTGAGCAATTGTCAAAATTGATTGTTTTATCATATTTTAAAGGCTTATAAAAACTATAGTTTAATTTTACAAGAATTGGAAACTATGTGAAATGTTAGAATGTTTCGATTGCCATGATCATTCAACTATAGTATTGAGTCAGATTGACTTTTTGAAACGACTTTTGATAACTTTTGTATGTCGGTCTCGAGCATTAGGATTGTGATACACTATGACCTGACCTAGCTTGATAGACATTTATTGACCAACATATGTTCTCTAAGTTGAGATCTACGATTATTTGGTATTCTGAGTTTCGGTCACATTTCGGTGAACTACTTTATGTGCTGCTAAGGTGAGTTTCATATGCTCCCTTTTTAATTGCTTTTGAAATCTATATTTTTGGGCTGAGAATACATGCAATTTATTTTAAACGCAATGGATACAAGTACATACTTAATTCTACACTGAGTTTAAACCGAAAATCCCTTAGCTTTGGTAACTAGTAGCTGCCGGTTATAAGAACTGGTGGGCGCGAATAGTTGTATATGGATCCATAGGGCTTGATATTCCCGTTCGAGCTAGAGCACTAGCCTTTTAACAGACGTATGCTATTTGAGAAGCGTACACGTTGGTTTGCGTGTATTATTAAGATGATTATACAAAGGGTACAAATTACATATACGTTAAGTTTAGTTACCAGGGTGCTCAATTACGTAGAATTTTTTTGATAAACGTTTCTGGATGAAACAACTGAAATCTTGTGATCCACCTTTATATACAGATTATGCGCAACATTAAAACTATGAACTCACCAATCTTTGTGTTGACACTTGTTAGCATGTTTATTCTCAAGTTCCCTAGAAGTCTTCCGCTGTTTGCTTATATGTTATACAAGATATGTGCATGGAGTCATACATGCTTTATTCGAGAAAACGTTGCATTCACAAATCATTACGTTGCATTCACAAATCATTACCATCTATCTTATTTTGACTGCATTGTCAACGGAAGTACTATTGTAAACTATTATTTACGGTGATTGTCTATATATAGAAATCATCAGATGTCGAAAACCTTTGATTTAAATATTCATTTATGGTGTGCCTTTTCAAAAGAATGCAATGTTTACAAAACGTATCATATAGAGGTCAAATACCTCGCAATGAAATCGATGAATAACGTGTTCGTCCATATGGATTTGGAGCGATCGTCACACATAGCCAGTCATGTTGCACTCATTGTCATAGGCTTGATAAAGACTCAAATCCTTGCTACTAATGTGAAAACGGTAATAACCATAGCTTCTAGGTCATTTGTTAATTTGGAAGAATGGAAAGTAATTTTGGAGTAGTGGTGAAGTTGTTTTAAGGGGTGAGAAAGGGTAATGTAGTCTTTTTAAAGACTTATATTCGGAATTTCGGAATTATAAGATAGATAGGAGTGCTAATATTTTTGAGAAGCACTTTCGAACTTTTCTCCTTTTGGAGTGATATGCATTTGTGGTCAAGTTCTTCTTCGGCGTTTCTCTTTATAAGTTCTGCTCATTTTCTTAGAACTTTGGAAATATACATTTTTTTTTTGGAGATTTTATCTCGAGAAACTTTCTGCCGGTAAACCTTTCACAAGACCTTTGCCGTGATACTTGAGAGGTTTATAACATCGGGTTTTTCAGAAGGAATCTCATTTTCTGGATTTTTCGAATGATAGTAAAGATGATGGGAATGATGGTTTGATGTGGTAGAAGTGGTGGAAGGTGTGAAAGGTTTATTTGAAAAATGGCTAGCTCTTCTGATTATCACGAATCACATTTCGTTACTTGGAAATGTAGATCTAGAGCAACTTCTGATTCTGAGTACAGACATCGGCACTCTCAACGGAAAATATTGAAGCATTAAAGATGAATGCTTATATGGTCTTATTTGGGGTGCCTCACCATAATCCATTTAGGTCGATAATGCATAGTCATGAAATGCTCTATTAGAGATTCGGTTCGTCCCAAAAAGATTTCTACCTTACTTAAGCCTTAATTTTATTTACAAATGTTTTAGGTTTTTGAAAGTACTTTTTGGAAAAGGCTTTCTTTTGTTAAAAATTTTAAAATTTGGCTTAAGAACTCGGAATCTTTGTGACGGGGTTATTTTAATGCATCATAAAAAGATTATATCAACATCCCACGCTTAGACGAATATTGTCCCCAATATTTCTAGTGTACCCCACACTTAGGAGTTTTAGTTAAAGATTTTGGGAATATTTGTCTAATGTTTATTTGGGTTGGAATCCCACACTTAGTGATAAGCTAGGATGTGGCATAATTAAATATTTGAGCTAGTAACGACGAGAAAGGTGTACCTACCCCCAGCGGATGGTCGTGGTTGCTTGTGAAGAAACTGGATGGCTTGTGAAGACAGGTTGTCTCAGCAATCTTGGAAGTTACGTCCTTTATTGATCGGCTCATTTGTCATCGTTTATTCTTCTACTCTACTTTATTTGCACGGGTTCTGATATGACCGAAATAGACGGTTTTATTTATGCGTTGTCGTCAGGCTGCAAGGCGTCAGAATCAGCTATCGGAAGAGGAAGTAATAGTTTAAAATTTATATTTAGCGGAGCCTAAATCGTACTACTCCTTATTTTGGTGAGTAAGGGAAGTATGACCTAGGGTCGTATTTTTTAAGATATTAGTAGAATCGAACCTATAACTAAAACTTAAGATAATCCTAAAGTGAAGGAGTGGTGGTTTATTACCTAATTTTGGGTTTTCTAGTTTATAAGATAAATAAAGTAAATGCGATAAAATTTGTAATTCAGATAAGGTTAAAGCAAGTGCATACTATGGTTTGTCAGTTACTTTGCCGGAATTATAGAATGCTGGCTCATGAATAGGTAGTGATCTTGTATTCATTATACTAGTCCTACTGCCCCTGTCATAAGACATGTCACTGGGTAATGCGTTAGGCTTGAAGATTCTGATTAGACAGCAACGTCCCTTACTCCCGATGCCCGTGCAGTCTGACTACAGGCATACATGTTCAGATGGCTCATCTAATTGAGTGACTCGGTTGAGTGATGTATTAACATTCCACAAAGGTCTAAATTTTCTTAAGCATAATAGAATACAGGGTGTGCCATATCCAAGAGACGTGATGTGTTTCGATGCTTTTATTAATGATCGGGTTTAAAAAGATAGTTAGGCCCTTAAAAAGAGTTCAACCATAAAGAACACCATGGCCAAGTCAGGTTTGACTTCCATGAACACATTCGATTATCCTAACGGTCCAATTCTTTGTGTGTTTAAACAAACAGTTCCTTAATTAACTAAGAATCCCTCAAGCAGGGTGCAATGCTTGAGACCGCGTTATGGTGAAGTGTACTAATCAGCACTGACCGGGTTCTATGGCCTTACTTAGCAGAGGTACAGCTTACAACAACTTGTAACATCCTGCCTTTTTCCGTTTACTTTCCGTTTAAATTATTTAAAGTCTGTTATATGATTATAACATCTTCCATTAAAATGCGTTTTAAATTATCTCGTTTAGGTAATTCACGCACCCGCTTTGAGACTTGAGGGACTAAACTTGCCAAAGAGCCAAACTAGTTGACTAGGTCAACTAGTCAAGCTCCCTCCTCCATTCATCCTTTCACCCACTTAATACTTCCACCTTGTAGTGACCCGAACTTTTCCATGTTTATATATATTAATTGAGATTGATATTTACATGATTAAATGTTTCCAACATGTTAAGCAATCGAACTTGTTAAGACTTGATTAATTGAAATATGTTTCATATAGACAATTGACCACCCAAGTTGACCGGTGATTCACGAACGTTAAAACTTGTAAAAACTATACAATGACATATATATGGTTATATATATAGTTAACATGTTTTTATTATAAGTATGTATCTCATTAGGTATTTTAACAATGAGTTATATACATAAAAATGAGACTATTAATTTAAGAAACTCGAAAACGATATATATAACGATTATCGTTATAACGTCTTACTAGGTACATATGAATCATATTAAGATATTGATACACTTGGTTAATTATGTTAAATGATAAGTAAATATATTATTAAGTGTATTAACAATGAAATACATATGTAAAAATAAGACTACTAACTTAATGATTTCGAAACGAGACATATATGTAACGATTATCGTTGTAACGACATTTAACTGTATATACATCATACTAAGATATATTATATATCATAATATCATGATAATATAATAATTTAACATCTCATTTTTTATAATAAACAATGGGTTAACAACATTCAACAAGATCGTTAACCTAAAGGTTTCAAAACAACATTTACATGTAACGACTAACGATGACTTAACGACTCAGTTAAAATGTATATACATGTAGTGTTTTAATATGTATTCATACACTTTTGAAAGACTTCAAGACACTTATCAAAATACTTCTACTTAACAAAAATGCTTACAATTACATCCTCGTTCAGTTTCATCAACAATTCTACTCGTATGCACCCGTATTCGTACTCGTACAATACACAGCTTTTAGATGTATGTACTATTGGTATATACACTCCAATTATCAGCTCTTAGCAGCCCATGTGAGTCACCTAACACATGTGGGAACCATCATTTGGCAACTAGCATGAAATATCTCATAAAATTACAAAAATATGAGTAATCATTCATGACTTATTTACATGAAAACAAAATTACATATCCTTTATATCTAATCCATACACCAACGACCAAAAACACCTACAAACACTTTCATTCTTCAATTTTCTTCATCTAATTGATCTCTCTCAAGTTCTATCTTCAAGTTCTAAGTGTTCTTCATATATTTTACAAGTTCTAGTTACATAAAATCAAGAATACTTTCAAGTTTGCTAGCTCACTTCCAATCTTGTAAGGTGATCATCCAACCTCAAGAAATCTTTGTTTCTTATAGTAGGTTATCATTCTAATACAAGGTAATAATCATATTCAAACTTTGGTTCAATTTCTATAACTATAACAATCTTATTTCAAGTGATGATCTTACTTGAACTTGTTTTCGTGTCATGATTCTGCTTCAAGAACTTCGAGCCATCAAAGGATCCGTTGAAGCTAGATCCATTTTTCTCTTTTCCAGTAGGTTTATCCAAGGAACTTAAGGTAGTAATGATGTTCATAACATCATTCGATTCATACATATAAAGCTATCTTATTCGAAGGTTTAAACTTGTAATCACTAGAACATAGTTTAGTTAATTCTAAACTTGTTCGCAAACAAAAGTTAATCCTTCTAACTTGACTTTTAAAATCAACTAAACACATGTTCTATATCTATATGATATGCTAACTTAATGATTTAAAACCTGGAAACACGAAAAACACCGTAAAACCGGATTTACGCCGTCGTAGTAACACCGCGGGCTGTTTTGGCTTAGTTAATTAAAAACTATGATAAACTTTGATTTAAAAGTTGTTATTCTGAGAAAATGATTTTTATTATGAACATGAAACTATATCCAAAAATTATGGTTAAACTCAAAGTGGAAGTATGTTTTCTAAAATGGTCATCTAGACGTCGTTCTTTCGACTGAAATGACTACCTTTACAAAAACGACTTGTAACTTATTTTTCCGACTATAAACCTATACTTTTTCTGTTTAGATTCATAAAATAGAGTTCAATATGAAACCATAGCAATTTGATTCACTCAAAACGGATTTAAAATGAAGAAGTTATGGGTAAAACAAGATTGGATAATTTTTCTCATTTTAGCTACGTGAAAATTGGTAACAAATCTATTCCAACCATAACTTAATCAACTTGTATTGTATATTATGTAATTTTGAGATACCATAGACACGTATACAATGTTTCGACCTATCATGTCGACACATCTATATATATTTTGGAACAACCATAGACACTCTATATGTGAATGTTGGAGTTAGCTATACAGGGTTGAGGTTGATTCCAAAATATATATAGTTTGAGTTGTGATCAATATTGAGATACGTATACACTGGGTCGTGGATTGATTCAAGATAATATTTATCGATTTATTTCTGTACATCTAACTGTGGACAACTAGTTGTAGGTTACTAACGAGGACAGCTGACTTAATAAACTTAAAACATCAAAATATATTAAAAGTGTTGTAAATATATTTTGAACATACTTTGATATATATGTATATATTGTTATAGGTTCGTGAATCAACCAGTGGCCAAGTCTTACTTCCCGACGAAGTAAAAATCTGTGAAAGTGAGTTATAGTCCCACTTTTAAAATCTAATATTTTTGGGATGAGAATACATGCAGGTTTTATAAATGATTTACAAAATAGACACAAGTACGTGAAACTACATTCTATGGTTGAATTATCGAAATCGAATATGCCCCTTTTTATTAAGTCTGGTAATCTAAGAATTAGGGAACAGACACCCTAATTGACGCGAATCCTAAAGATAGATCTATTGGGCCTAACAAACCCCATCCAAAGTACCGGATGCTTTAGTACTTCGAAATTTATATCATATCCGAAGGGTGTCCCGGAATGATGGGGATATTCTTATATATATATATATATGCATCTTGTTAATTTCGGTTACCAGGTGTTCACCATATGAATGATTTTTATCTCTATGTATGGGATGTGTATTGAAATATGAAATCTTGTGGTCTATTGTTATGATTTGATATATATAGGTTAAACCTATAACTCACCAACATTTTTGTTGACGTTTAAAGCATGTTTATTCTCAGGTGAATACTAAGAGCTTCCGTTGTCGCATACTTAAATAAGGACGAGATTGGGAGTCCATGTTTGTATGATATTGTGTAAAAACTGCATTCAAGAAACTTATTTTGTTGTAACATATTTGTATTGTAAACCATTATGTAATGGTCGTGTGTAAACAGGATATTTTAGATTATCATTATTTGATAATCTACGTAAAGCTTTTTAAACCTTTATTGATGAAATAAAGGTTATGGTTTGTTTTAAAATGAATGCAGTCTTTGAAAAATGTCTCATATAGAGGTCAAAGCCTCGCAACGAAATCAATTAATATGGAACGTTTTTAATCAATAAGAACGGGACATTTCAGTTGGTATCAGAGCGTTGGTCTTAGAGAACCAGAATTTTGCATTAGTGTGTCTTATCGAGTTTGTTAGGATGCATTAGTGAGTCTGGACTTCGACCGTGTTTACTTGAAAAATGATTGCTTAACAAATTTTGTTGGAAACTATATATTTTTAACATGTGAATATTATGTGATATATTAATCTCTTAACGCGTTTGATATTATGTGATAGATGTCTACCTCTAGAACAAGTCCCATTGACTCACCTAATAATAATGAAGAGTCAAATGTAAATTGGAATGATTCGTGGACTGATTCACAAGTTCCCGAAGAGGAACCGGAAGAAGAGTCGGAACCAGAAGAAGAATCGGAACCGGAAGAAGAATCGGAACCGGATGAAGAAATAGAACCGGTGGGGGAAATAATAAAACGGTTAAGTAAAAGAAAGTCCTCAACCAACCGACCAAGGTTAATTATGGTCAATGGTGTTTCCGCCAAGGAAGCAAAATATTGGGAGGATTACTGATGTTATGCGAGGTGTATATAAAATAATTTATATTTTACTAGGAAAAACTATTAAATACGATACAATTTTACACAAGATATTTATTTATTTATAGAATGGATATACTTAAACCTTGCTACAACACTTATAGGCAGTGTACCTAATCGTACAGTAGTGTAGTTTTTAGTAAGTCCGGTTCGTTCCACAGGGAAATCTTTAAACAAAGCTCAACGCTATATTAGTTTACTTTTATTAAAAATACAAATATATATATAAGTAATATTATTATTATAAAGGGGGGTTTTTACCGTTTAATGACCGGTTTGTCGATTTTAAGATTTTAGTCGCAGTTAAAACCTAATGTAAAATATAAAATAAATACAAGACTTAAATTAAAGCGTAAAGTAAATAACGATAATGAAATTGCGAATAATAAAAATGCGATAAAATAAAATTGCGATAATTAAAAAGTACGATAATTAAAAGTGCGATTAAATAACAATAAATAAAAGTGCGATAATTAGAAGTGCAATTAAATATAAAATAAAGGAAATTAAATATGAAATAAAAGAATTATGCTTATTTAAACTTCCGTAATCATGATGTTTGACGTGTTGATTTTAGTTTTATGCCCATGGGTTAATTGTCCTTTGTCCTGGATTATTTAATATGTCCGTCTGGTTTTTGTCCATAACAGTCCATCAGTCATAAATATAAAGTGCGAGTGTCCTCATCAAATTATTCTTATACCCGAAGTTAAATATTCCAACTAATTGGGGATTCGAATTGGAACAAGGTTTTAATACTTTGTTTAATGAATACACCAGGTTATCGACTGCGTGTAAACCAAGGTTTTACTACTTTGTTAACAATTACACCAATTACCCTTGAATGTAATTTCACCCCTGTTTTAATTATTCTAGTGGCTATTAATCCATTCCCGTGTCCGGTTAAATGAACGATTATTCGTACATATAAATACCCCGCCCATCGTATCCGATTGAGTGTATATGGTAATTTATAGGGACGCCCAATTGTAAATCTTTATATTAACATTAACAAACTTTCATTTAGTTAAACAAATATAAAGCCCATTAATAGCCCATAGTCTAATTTCCACAAGTGTCGTTCTTTTGTCCAAACCCCAATTATGGTACAAAGCCCAATTACCCAATTTTAGTAATTAGCCCAACATCATGATTACTTCGTTTTAAATAAGCATAATAATAACTTAGCTACGAGACATTAATGTAAAAAGGTTGAACATAACTTACAATGATTAAAAATAGTGTAGCGTTACACGGACAGAATTTCGACTTACACCCTTACAACATTCGCTAACATACCCTTATTATTAGGATTTAAAATTAAAATTAAAATTAAAATATAAATTATATATATATATTACGTATATATTGAGAGAGAGATAGATATTAGGTATATCAAACTGAATCACGAACTCGCTTTATATAGAAGGTGGCCTGGAAAAGTAAGCCATGCGACTCGCATGAGTTTGGGCATTAGGCCATGCGACTCGCATGGCCGTGATTTCCAGCTCAGGATCATTTGTTTTCTATCTTGCCGACATAATAAATAAATAATATAAATATATAAATAATTTTAATAATTATTTATATATTATATTATATTTATATGCATAGTTGAGTAGATATTTTTGGTCCGTGACGTCGGGCGTTTCTTCTAGGCTCAGGTCCCGGTTCCGGATTTTCGGACGTCTTCGCGTATTATTTTAAATCGCGTACTTTGCGTCTTGTAACTTGTACTCTTGTTATTTTGAGACGTTCCTCATCAATAATTTGAACCTTTTTGATTGAATCTTGTACTTTTTAGCTTTTTGGACCTTTCCGTCTTCAATTTGTCGAATCTGCCTTTTATCTTCACTTTTTAATATTTAAACGAATAGTGCTTGTAAATCGAACAATATCAACTAAAATCTTGTCTTTCTTGGGAAATAATGCTGTAAAATATGTGTTCATTTTTAGCCTTATCAATATTCCCACACTTAAGCGTTGCTTGTCCTCAAGCAATATAGTCTTGAAACACTTGAATCACTTCTTTATTCTTCACACTTTGTACATAAGTGACTTCAATACATCGGTATAAACAATGATAGTAACGATGTGGTTTAAAGGTGGGTGTGTCTTTTATAGTTGCCTCGGGTTTAGGTCAACGACACTTGCAATCAAATAGCCGATTTACTTTCGGTTTCCAAAGCAAAGTGCACATTTGAAAGGTGGTTTACAGTCCCACATGACTATAAAAATTTAGATCCTTAAGGAAATTGGATCTTTATGAAAACATTTGATCTTTTGAAAATTCAAGCCGGATTTTACCCTAGACAAGTTTTCTGATTTGATCCATCATCGGTGTTGCAAAATATATCTGTGGATCAATATTTTGGCTAAAACTTTTAGGCTCGTGTAATCCACTGCTATCCCTGTATCGGAAAGCACACATCCAGTTTACTTGTTCCGTATATTACCTTTCGGCAAACTACCGTCCGGTTGTAAAGGAAAGCGATGAACAAGAAACTGTTAAGGCAATGTCCAGTGACATGCAGATGATTATGGTCTTTTTATCGTGTCGGATGCTAGAACTATCCTTGGTAGGAGCAATAGTAAAGATCATCCTTTAATTTTTCGGTCTGGCACAAGGTCCTGTCTCTGACCATGCTATGCAACCACCGTTCTTACGGTTGACACCCGATTTGGTTCAGGTGACCTAATGAATTCCAGGTGAATTCCTAGGATTTTACGTTCAATGGTAATGAACGCATTGAAAATGGGTTTTCAGAAAACAAATCGGTTTGTAATTTTTATCAAAATATTTTCTCGTTCAAGCTCGAGTTTAGATATCATCGAATTCCATGAGTTTGAATTCTCAATCTTTAAGGTCAATCTCAAGGATTGAGTAATATCAGGCTTAAAAGCTGATTTTTAATCTTTAAGGAGATTATCCTTTCTGGGGATCTGATTCATTAGTCTTATCAAGCTAATTTGCACGGTGCCTCCCCATTGTACGAGATAAATCCTTCTCATGGTTAGGATAAATCTGACCACTTGGCGACCCTGTTTGATGCTGAGGTCCGTGGATTTCCAGCCGATTTTAGTGATGACTTTTCTAGATTTTTCGTCAACCTACAGCTGGTCTGGACGACAACTTCATGACCTAAATCGAGAAGCGCGTGTCTTTTTCGGAAGACTTTACTTCCTTCTAATGATGGAATTGATTCATCGTGTAGATCCATCTCTTCTTTTCTTTCATCGGGTAAAACAGTTTAGTTTAGTCCAAAGCAAAAGTATTTTCAGTTATTTGTTACAGATATATGTGACATATGTTTAAAATAACTTGGTAAATTTTCCCACACTTGGCTTTTATTTTCCTTTTTATCGTCCTCTATTCCATTTTAAATGAATTTTAACATTTTAGTTTGTTTCTCAATTTATGTCCTTTCCGAGGTAACAATAATTTCGGTGTTAAAACCTAGTTTTATCGTTCATAAATATGTATAAACATGATTTGAATTCATTTAATTGAAAATTTTGAAAAATTTTACTAGAATTGGGTAGTTAGTATATAAGACTAGGGCTGTTCCTTGTTATCGGAGAGCACTAGATTCTAACACAACTACTGCGTTACTAGCATTTTTAATGGTAACCAAGTGTTTAAATCAAAAAAATTTTTTTTTTTTTTTTTTTTAAAAATCCGAAAGAATTTAACCCCTTCCCACACTTAAGATCTTGCAATGCCCTCATTTGCAAGAAATCAGAAACAATTTAAATTATTGAGGGTTATTAGCGTAGAAAAATGATTAAATTTTACCAAAGTTTCAAACATATTGTCGTTTGATTGTTGAATGATAAATGGTGCACGTCATTTGTTCATTCCGTCTTGTTGTTATTTCACATATATTTTGCATCTTGTCGTCAAAATTACTTGCTTTTGCTGAACTTAATGCCAGTCTTTGAAAACGCGTTGTTTTATCCTGTTTTGTGCATAACATAAAATACATGCAATACAAATATAATCATACATGCAATTTGAAATGGAACTTTGGCATCCCACTTTCAAATTATAAGAAAAATATTAGTACACAATAATAATAGAAATATCAAACATTACATAAATGTAATTAAAATGTTAAGTGTTTAAAATAATAAAAATATAAATTACCAACTTATCTCTACTGATCAGGAGGTGGGTTAGGAGGATAATTAGGATAGGGATCCCAATTCATGTTCGGATCAGGGTTCCATGGCTGTTGATATGTGAACTGGTATGCTGCGTCATAATCATATATGTCATAGGGCGGTCTCATTTCTGGCTGGTGTGCAGGATAGTATGCGGGTCGGGTCGGATAATACATCTCGCCAGGCTGCAACTGGCTTATAATTTGGCGCTGATGATAATCCCATCGGCCATGCTCTCGTTGCCGGGAATGCTCGTAGTCATTCCGACGTTGCCATGCCTCGTACTGCATATGCCTATCATAGTTCGCCATGTATTCATCCTCCATACGAACGCCTAAATCAAGAGCAGTCTCCCGAACAACTCTTATAATGTTGTTCGCCTCTTCCATTTCGTCATCCGAACCTCTTTCTACCTGTCGCTGAGGTCCCTCGTATTGATATACCCGACCACGTCTCATCAATAATACCCTTGCACCGTGATAAAGGTTTGAACTTATAGTTTCACCTTCGTCCTCTATTTCGTTCATTGGACCCCCTTGGTGCTTATCCACACCTAAATACTCTCCAATGAGAGTAATGAAAATACCACCACCTATAATACTCCCCGATTTCATCCCCGAAACTACATTAGCGAGATAATAACCAACACAATAGGGAATGTTAACGAAACTCCTCGGGTCTCTAATACACTTGAGGTAGAACAAATCGTTTACGGTCAATTTCTCCTTATTCTTACCCCTTTGTGTAATTGTGTTTGCTAAGAATCTATGAATCACCCGGAGTTCAGCTCTATCTATATCTAAGTATGTATGATTTCCACTGGCGTGAAATTCATTAAAGTGGGACATACGCCTCCAGACGGTGTTAATATCAAATTCCCTATCTATCCTTTCTCCTTGGGCAATCAGGCTATTACAGTCGGGGCTCAAAAGTTCAGCAGGGGTGTAAATCTGTAAGGCCCTGGCTAAATCTATCATGGACATTCTGTACATGCGTCCACCTAACAGAAATCTAATAAAGCTTCTATCATCTATCCTCCTAACATCACTGTTTAACTTAATAGTACTAAGTAATTCTATACACCATTCCCTATATATGGTTCTACGAATGGAAAATAGGCGCATCCAATCGTTAAACTGAGAATTACCATACCTTTGCATCAATAATTCCCGAATCGGTTCGGCAAGGTCAACTGTTTCCAAAGGTACCCAGTCAATTGCCCTTGGCATTTCAACAACCTTAAAGTAGAGAATGTGCATGTTCTTTTGATAATCTGGATACTCTATCCAACATCGATCAAATCTCAGATTTGGGTGTAACTGATCTTCATTAATGTCTAAGCTCAGAATCATTTGATGTGGAGCGAATTGACGAAACTGATTCATGAATAATTGATCTTGATCGTGATATGGAATATGTTGATCCTCATGTTGTTCTTCTTCTTGTTGCATATGTTGTTCTTGTTCATAAAACATTTCCGGTTCGGGCTCTGGTTGTCTGGACGATGATGCACCGTCCGTATCTGTATTTCTATGCAAAACACATTAAACACAAAAATTGTGCATCCAAATATGCATTAGTGTTAGCAAAATAATAACTTGAAACAATTATGATGACATGTTCAATTCATAACACATTTTATACACATTTTCTTAACAATAACAATTCTACACTTTTACATACGAAAATGTGTACAATGTTTTATCACATTTAAACTCTTAAACATGTCAACAATAATCATTATAGCAATTAAACACTTGTTACATGGCATTCAAATCAAACTAGTGCTCATTTTCATATTTTTGTCAAGTCTACACTTTGTCAAATAAGCATATACGAAAAATGTACATCAAGTTCATAAGCATTTATCTCAAATAACATGCCAAAATAATCACTACTAGCAATGAAACAAGTTTCAAATGGCCTTTATATCAAATTATCCAAGTTCATGAATTTTTAGACTTAAAAAGTCCACTTTAATTCTCAAAAACATGTTTAGGCTCAAAGTTTGGATCAATTAACTACCTAAACATGTTACACTACTTAATTTAGCAACAATTCATGACAAAAATCGGCCATAACCTGTTTATATCAAAAAGCCCCAAATTGCTCAAGAACACAAACCCTAGATTCTTAAAAATTTTTAAGTTTTTAGCTTCAATCCATGTTAAATAGCTTCAATCTAGGATATTCATGCATAATATAACAACAATTTAAGTCTAATTACACTAGAATTTAACAAAATCAAAATATAAAATTTATAGCTCAAGAACACAATAATTCGAATTTAAAGAGATTAGGGGTGAAATCTTTACCGTGTTCCTGAAGGGGTTGAACCTACTAAATCTAGGCATGATTATTGTGAAATTTTTGCAAGAAATTTGGTGAAAATTGGTGAAAAATTGAGAGAGTTTGGGAGGTTTTCGTATGTGTTTGTGTGTGTATTGTGAGAGACAGAAGCAGCAGCGACTGAATAAATTGATCCTGGCCAGTTTTTTGTAGCCATGCGAGTCGCATGACTTTGTGCCTATCCCCATGCTACTCGCATGGGGTGTATTTTCTGGATTTTAATATATATATTTTTTTTTTTTTTAACTATAAAACCTTAAACTTTTAAAACATAAATTAAATAAAATTTTAAAAATTTTGTTTCTTTTTAAGACGAGGTCATTTCGGGACGATGCCCTAGTCCGTCCCTCGACAAAATTTTAAAATTTTGTCATTTTCAAGCGATTGTTTTAAAAGCTTAGATTTTTGGATTTTTTAATTTTTTTGGCATACTTTAAATCAATAAGATTAAAAATAATGATAATAAAAGTTCTCGTCCCTCCCTTGGGTAAAGCAATTTCGGTTCAAAGACCTAGTCTTCAACTTACGACGAATTTTAAAAATCATATTCTTAAATTAATGAGATAAAGTAAATTTTTGTTTTTAAATTCACACAACTTAAATATAAAATTCAAAATTAATATTAAAAATTCACACCAAACTCAAAATTTGAAATGCATAAAATTAAAAATTCATATTTTAAAAATTAAAAATTCACACCAAACTTAATTTTAAAAATTCATAAATTCATATCAAACTTATATTAATTTTACAATTTTAAATATATTGTTTTTACAAAATTTACAATATTAATTTAAGATTTAAATATTAATTTTAAAAACATGGTAAAAATAAAATTAAAAATCTTTTTGTCTTTTTATCCCACTTTAATCAATCAAATATTATCAAAAATATGCGCCCCTCTTTTCGGTAAAGTAATTTCGGTTCCAAGACCTAATTTAACTCATGACGAATTTTTGAAATATTTTGGGTTGATTGTTTAAAGATATTTATACCTTAAGAATAAACGTTAAATTTCGCAGTGATGTAATAAATTTTTGAATGATATCAATAATTTCGGTCGCCAAACCTAATTTTATTCAATACCAATTTAATACTTTTTAGCGAACAAATTAGCGTTTATTATCAAATGGTTAAAAATAAAAATAAAAATAAAAACTGTACAGACATACCTGTGAAATTGATTTCTTAGTTATATGATCTATTCCATTCATAAGATAGTCGGTTTAATTGGTTTTCCATTGCTACATAAGCGTAACCTCGAGCATTCAGTGTCTTTTCTTCTAAACATATGAACGGTCCGTCTCTGCATAAAGTAACAAATTCGGTATTTGAATAGGTTTGATTATTTGAACATTTACCTCCATGTGACCATTTTCCGCATTTGTGACATCGTTCTAGGTGTCGTGCTCTTCTTTTCGCTGCGGATTTTGATTTTCCTTTACCAAATTGTAACTTATTATCTTCGCATCTGGATTCTTTTCTAACTCCGTCCATTCTTTCTCTGATTACTGATACTAATTCACTCGGTAGTATGTCATTATTACGTTTAGTGATCAAAGCGTGTAGCATTAGACCATGGTTTAGTTCACAGGCAGTCTTCATTTCGTAAAAACCTAAAAAAAATAAAAATTCAGAATGGGGGGAGAAGACTAGTTCTTTAGGGTCTGCTAGGGAAAGACCATTCGGGTTCCATTTTCGAGAACTACACGAAAACAGACAATCTAACTCTAACAGAAATACATATTATCCTTTAAAGACTTGATTCTCCCCACACTTAGTTAGCTGTGGTGTCGAAATTGTGATTAACTTCGTTGTCGACTTCCATCGGACCATGTATATAATGTTTAACTCTGTGACCATTAACTTTAAATTCAATCCCATTTGAATTTATCAATTCTATCGTTCCGTATGGGAAAACTCTTTTGACTATGAATGGCCCAGACCATCTTGATTTCAATTTTCCAGGAAATAGCTTGAATCGTGAATTGAAAAGAAGTACTCTGTCTCCTTCTTTAAATTCTTTTGAACTTCTGATTCTTTTATCATGCCATTTCTTCGTTCTTTCTTTATAGATTAACGAATTTTCGTATGCTTCATGTCTTAATTCTTCTAATTCGTTTAGTTGACTTAATCGTAGACGTCCGGCTTCATGTAAATCAAGATTACATGTCTTCAAAGCCCAAAATGCTTTGTGTTCAATTTCTACTGGAAGATGACATGCTTTTCCATAAACAAGTCTAAAAGGTGTGGTTCCAATTGGAGTTTTGTAGGCTGTTCTAAAAGCCCAGAGTGCATCCTCTAATTTAATGGACCATTCCTTCGAATTTGATCCTACGGTTTTCTCTAGAATACGTTTTAAAGCTCGGTTGGTATTTTCAACTTGTCCACTTGTTTGTGGATGATATGCGGTGGAGATTTTATGAGTTACTCCATATCTTTTAAGAACTTTCTCAAGTTGATTATTACAGAAATGAGTACCCCGATCACTTATTAAAGCTTTCGGTGTTCCAAACCTTGCAAAAAGACGTTTTAAAAAGTTGACTACAACTCGTGCATCGTTAGTTGGGAGAGCTTGTGCTTCCGCCCATTTAGATACATAATCAATGGCTACGAGTATATATAGATTATTATTAGATTTTGGAAATGGACCCATAAAGTCAATACCCCAAATGTCAAATACTTCACATACTTGGATGACATTTTGTGGCATTTCATCACGTTGACTTATTTTTCCGGCCCTTTGACATGCATCACAGGATTTGCAAAGAAGGTGTGCGTCTTTGTAAATTGTAGGCCAATAGAATCCAGCTCCATAAACTTTTCTTGCTGTTAGTTGAGGCCCATAATGCCCTCCTGTTGGTCCTGTGTGACAATGGTTTAAAATTTTACTAGCTTCATCTCCAAATACACATCGGCGTATTATTCCATCGGGACAACTTTTAAACAGATGTGGATCTTCCCAGAAATAGTGTTTTATATCACTGAAGAATTTCTTTCGTCTTTGGTACGATAATCCTTTTTCAAGGAATCCACAAACTAAGTAGTTTGCATAGTCTGCAAACCATGGGATTTCTTTATAATCTATCTTCAATAGATATTCATCAGGAAAGTTGTCTTGTATGGCCGATTCATTCAGAACTTCTAATTCGGGATTTTCAAGACGAGAAAGATGATCAGCGGCGAGATTTTCTGCTCCTCTTTTATCTCGGATTTCAATATCAAACTCTTGTAAGAGTAAGATCCAACGGATTAATCTTGGTTTAGCATCTTGTTTTGAAAATAGGTATCTAAGAGCAGAATGGTCGGTATAGACCACCGTTTTTGCTAGAACGAGATATGATCGAAATTTGTCAAAAGCAAAGACAATAGCAAGGAGTTCTTTTTCAGTAGTTGTATAGTTCGTTTGTGCTCCTTGTAATGTCTTACTAGCATAATATATAGGTTGAAATCATTTTTCAATCCTTTGTCCTAAAACGGCTCCCATTGCAAAATCACTTGCATCGCACATTAGTTCAAATGGTAGATTCCAATTTGGTGTTATCATGATTGGTGCATTAGTGAGTTTCTCTTTAAGAATATTAAAAGATTTGATACATTCATCTGAAAAGATGAATGGCGCATCCTTTTCTAGGAGTTTATTCATAGGAGTGGCAATTTTAGAAAAATCTTTTATGAAACGTCGGTAAAAACCGGCATGCCCTAGAAAACTCCTAACTCCTCTAACATTGGTGGGATGTGGAAGTTTAGCAATTACATCTACTTTAGCTCTATCCACTTCAATTCCTTCTTTTAAAATTTTATGTCCAAGAACGATGCCTTCTTTAACCATGAAATGGCATTTCTCCCAATTAAGTACTAGATTTGATTTTTCGCATCTAATTAGCATTCGTTCCAGATTAACTAGACATGATTTAAATGTATCACCGAAGACTGAAAAGTCATCCATGAATACTTCCATGCATTCTTCTATCATGTCGTGAAAAATCGCCATCATACACCTTTGAAAGGTTGCAGGGGCGTTGCAAAGTCCAAATGGCATGCGTTTGTAAGCAAAAGTACCATAAGGGCACGTGAATGTGGTTTTCTCTTGATCTTCGGGTGCTATTGGAATTTGAAAATATCCGGAAAATCCATCTAGAAAACAATAGTAACTATTTCCGGCTAATCTTTCCAACATTTGATCTATGAAAGGTAAGGGAAAGTGATCTTTTCTGGTGGCGTCATTTAATTTTATATAATCAATACATACACGCCATCCTGTTACAGTCCTAGTAGGAATAAGCTCATTTTTCTCATTTGTAATGACAGTCATGCCACCCTTCTTAGGTACGCATTGAACTGGGCTTACCCATGGACTATCAGAAATTGGATATATCAAACCTGCATCTAGCAGTTTAATAATCTCTTTCTTAACTACATCTTGCATATTAGGATTTAGTCTTCGTTGGCGTTGCACATACGTTTTATGACCTTCTTCCATAAGGATTTTATGTGTGCAATACGAAGGACTTATTCCTTTAATATCATGAATCTTCCATGCAATGGCTGGTTTATGAGCTTTCAACACAGAAATGAGTTGTGATTTTTCATTTTCAGTAAGAGAAGACGATATTATTACAGGTAATTCAGATTCACCATGTAAATAAGCGTATTCCAAATGGTTTGGAAGTGGCTTTAACTCTAATTTCGGAGGTTCTTCTATCGATGATTTATATCGATATCTGTCTTCTTCTTTTAGCATTTGAATTTCTTCTGTTGTTGGTTCATATCCATTAGCTATAAGTGTAGCTAACATTTCAGCTTCATCAATTGGTTCATTACCTTCTCCTAAAGAACATTCTCCTGTTCCTTGTAATTCTGGAAATTCTTCTAATAATTCTGCATGTGCATCTATAGTTTGAATATAATAACATGTATCATCTGCAGATTGTGGTTGTTGCATTGCTCTATCAACTGAAAAGGTAACACTCTCATCCTCTATACTTAGGGTCAGTTTCTTACCGAACACGTCTATCATTGCTTTAGCCGTGTTTAAGAATGGTCTTCCTAATATGAGAGGAACTTGAGAATCTTCTTCCATGTCCAAAACAACAAAATCTACTGGAAATACTAAAGTACCAACTTTAACTAGCATGTTCTCCATTATCCCTCTAGGATATTTTATTGATCGGTCGGCTAGTTGTATACTTATTCTTGTTGGTTTCAATTCTCCAAGGTCTAGTTTAGTGTATAGTGAATACGGCATTAGATTTATACTAGCACCTAAGTCTGCCAATGCTTCTATTGAACTAAGACTACCCAGAAAACATGGAATTGTGAAACTTCCTGGATCAGATAATTTTTCTGGTATCTTATTCAACAGCACTGCTGAACAATTAGCATTCATAGTAACAGCCGAGAGTTCTTCCATTTTCTTTCTATTTGAGATTAGATCTTTCAAGAATTTAGCATATCTTGGCATTCCTGAAATCACATCAATGAAAGGAAGATTTACATTTATCTGTTTAAACATATCCAAGAATTTGGATTGCTCGGCTTCAAGTTTCTCTTTCTTCATTTTACTCGGATAAGGAAGTGGTGGTTGGCATGGTTTAACATAAGGTTTATCCTTAACTGTGTTATCTTCATTATCCTTTTCAACTACCGGTTCTTTTTCCTTATCTTGATCAGGTTGTGGTTCTTGTGGAGTAGGAATAGTTTCATCAGAAGTTACAGGTATTTCAGGTGGTTTAAGTGTTGTACCACTTCTTGTGGTAATAGCTTTAGCTGTTTCATTCCGAGGGTTAGCATTTGTATCACTAGGTAGACTTCCCGGTTTTCTTTCACCTATTAACCTTGCTAGGTTACTTACTTCTTGTTCCAGATTTTGAATAGAAGCTTGTTGATTTCTAAATGCTTGAGCATTTTGTTCATTTGTTTGTTTCTGAGATGTGAAAAACTGTGTTTGAGTTTCAACTAGCTTCGTCATCATATCTTCTAAATTCGGCTTTTTATCATCGGTTTGTTGTGGTGGTTTGTTTTGAAAATTAGGTCTTTGCTGATTGTAAGTATTATTAGATACTTGTTGATTGCTAGGACCTTGTTGGTTGTTGTATGGAATATTTCGGTTATAATTCTGGTTTTGATTGTAAATCGGTCTTGGCGGTTGATAATTATTCTGATAATTATTTCCAGGCCTTTGGTTTATGTATGAAATATTCTCTCTTTGTTCCATTGTTAATTCAATACTGAGACAATCTTTTGTCAAATGTGGTCCTCCACACTGCTCACAACTAATTCGTATTGAGTGAATATCTTTAGTCATCTTTTCCATTCGTCTCTCCACAGCATCTATCTTTGCGGAAATGGAATCTAAGTCATGGCTAGAATCGGCTCTAGCTGCTTTAGATGATCTAATGATATCTTTTTCTTGGTGCCACTCATGTGAGTGGGAAGCAGTATTATCAATAATTTTGTAAGCATCAGTTTCGGTTTTCTTCATAATAGAACCACCAGCTGCTATATCTATGTCTTTTCTTGTAGTGATGTCGCATCCTTGGTAGAATATTTGTACTATTTGACAGGTGTCTAAACCATGTTGCGGACATCCTCTTAACAACTTTCCATATCTAGTCCACGCCTCATATAGAGTTTCATTTGGCTTCTGTGTGAACGTAACAATTTCTGCTTGAAGTCTTACGGCTTTAGATGCAAGAAAGAATTGTTTAAGAAATTTGTCAATTAAAACGTCCCATGTATCGATCGCCCCTTCAGGTAACGATTCCAACCAATCTTTGGCTTCTCCCTTTAAAGTCCAGGGAAATAACATGAGATATATCTGTTCATCCTCCACTTCTCGGATTTTAAATAGTGTGCAGATCCTATTAAAGGTACGTAGATGTTCATTTGGATCTTCCTTCGGCGCACCACTAAATTGGCATTGATTAGTCACCATGTGTAGAATTTGTCCTTTGATTTCATAATCTGGCGCATTAATGTCTGGATGAGTAATTGCGTGACCTTGGCCAGTGCGTTTAGCTCTCATTCGGTCTTCCATACTTAAAGGTTCCAGATTCTCCATAATTGAATTTGTTGAATCGGTATCACTAGATGATTCTGATTTAATAGTTCGTTCCTCAACAATCTCTGTTTGAATGATTGGTGGTTCCGGAGGAAAGTTTAGTGGTTCAGGATCTACGAACCGTTCCTGAATATTCCCCGGATTCTCAATTGTGAGGTTGGGTTCAAAAAATGGATTATCGGAAATTTGAACTGAAGAACTTGGTCGACTGGATGATGATTCTAAAGAAAAATCAACGGCGGTTATATTTGTTAAACGATGTCTTGATCGAGTTACAGGTGGTGAACGTACAAAAGGTGATGAACGTCTTGCTCGGTGCATTCACTGAATATCCTATTAGTTTTTAAAAGGAAAGAAAAATTATAATAAGTTATCCAATCAATAGACTTTTCTGATTTTGCCCACGTTTCGAATAGCCAAAAGATGCAGCAGAGGGGCAGGATTCGTTTGGTCTTAATATAATTGAGGACTGTTTGGCTCCAATAACCCGGTCCACGTACAAATCCAACTATTACTACGAACCAGAAAATTTTGATGTCTATTAATTTAACCACTTAAAATAAATTTTCGTAATTTTAAGAAATTTAGATAAGAAGTAGAATAAAAATCTATGTCCTAAAACTAGAATAGCGAGAAATAAGAAAGAAAAAGAGTTCGTCGAAAAAGGTAGAAAAATAAAAATGGTTGAAAAAATAAAAGGTGACGGAAAAATAAAAGAAACTTATAAAAACTTAAAAATACTTGACTAACCTAACCTTATTACTACAACTAACTTAAAATTATAATCGCAAATTGAAATTACTAATTGGAATGATGATTGATACATAGTAAAAGGTGTCTAAAAATATTAAAGCTTACAGGAAAAACTAAATCCCAAATGGAAATAACTTAAAAAAAAAAACTAAAACTTAAAAAGCGTCGCAAAATTCTAAAGCACCTAATACTTAATCTAAGGAATAAACACTTAAGAGAGTTTACGGCAAAGCCTAAAAATCTAGGAGTAAAAATAACTATAGCAAAAACTAAGTTTAAAATTAAATATGAGCTAAAAATACAAAAATTACGCTAAAACGATTAAAAAGGAACAAAATATAAAAGTTATAAAAAGTTATAAAAATATTAGATTTTATAAAAATATTATTTTTATATTTTTTTATATTATAGTATTAAGTAAATAAATAATAAAACTAAACAAAAGTAAAAATAACTAAATAAATTAAAAACTTAATTATAATAATAATAATAGTTTTAGGGTTTAGAATAATAATAATTAAATAAACTCCGTAATTAATGCGTTATTAGGGTTTATATGTGGCCTGACCTGGGTCATCATGCGAGTCGCATGATTTTAGGGAGGGGGTCATGCGAGTCGCATGACCTTCCTTGCAGGTTCAAATCAGGGGGGTCAATGACAGGTTCAATCGTAATTTTTATTTAATATTTATTTTCTTTTTCTGTTTTATAATTAAATAAAATATATAAATAATAAAAACTTTTAAAATTTTAAAACTAAAAAGAAAATACTTTATAATTTTATAAATAAACTTAAAAATAGATTTTAAAATATTATATTTTTTTTTTTACTTTTTTAATTTTTTAAACAAAAATATAAATTTTACAAAAACAAATTATAACTTAAAATTTAAAAATATGGCGTTTCGCTTTGGCGTTCCCCGGCAGCGGCGCCAAAAATACTTGATGTTATGCGAGGTGTATATAAAATAGTTTATATTTTACTAGGAAAAACTATTAAATACGATACAATTTTACACAAGATATTTATTTATTTATAGAATGGATATACTTAAACCTTGCTACAACACTTATAGGCAGTGTACCTAATCGTACAGTAGTGTAGTTTTTAGTAAGTCCGGTTCGTTCCACAGGGAAATCTTTAAACAAAGCTCAACGCTATATTAGTTTACTTTTATTAAAAATACAAATATATATATAAGTAATATTATTATTATAAAGGGGGGTTTTTACCGTTTAATGACCGGTTTGTCGATTTTAAGATTTTTGTCGCAGTTAAAACCTAATGTAAAATATAAAATAAATACAAGACTTAAATTAAAGCGTAAAGTAAATAACGATAATGAAATTGCGAATAATAAAAATGCGATAAAATAAAATTGCGATAATTAAAAAGTACGATAATTAAAAGTGCGATTAAATAACAATAAATAAAAGTGCGATAATTAGAAGTGCAATTAAATATAAAATAAAGGAAATTAAATATGAAATAAAAGAATTATGCTTATTTAAACTTCCGTAATCATGATGTTTGACGTGTTGATTTTAGTTTTATGCCCATGGGTTAATTGTCCTTTGTCCTGGATTATTTAATATGTCCGTCTGGTTTTTGTCCATAACAGTCCATCAGTCATAAATATAAAGTGCGAGTGTCCTCATCAAATTATTCTTATACCCGAAGTTAAATATTCCAACTAATTGGGGATTCGAATTGTAACAAGGTTTTAATACTTTGTTTAATGAATACACCAGGTTATCGACTGCGTGTAAACCAAGGTTTTACTACTTTGTTAACAATTACACCAATTACCCTTGAATGTAATTTCACCCCTGTTTTAATTATTCTAGTGGCTATTAATCCATTCCCGTGTCCGGTTAAATGAACGATTATTCGTACATATAAATTGTAACGACCCTGGTTTTACCAACGTTATTTATTAATAATTATTATTATTAATACGCTTGATTAAACGAATGTATGTTATTACATTTACATGTTGCTTTAATTGCCCATACTTGAACTTTAAATGCCCGAAACGTCTTTGTGACACCCGGAACTTGCACGAATAATATTTTAAGGTATTATTTACATTCATGATTAATTTTATTAATCATTTTAATTAGCTAAGATGGTTAGTTAATTACTTGGGCTTAAGTTGAACTTATTTGGATTATTTGCAACTTGGGCTTTAATTAGTGTAATGGACTCTTGAATAAGACTCACAAGCCCACCCTACATTTATTAATGGACCTTTAGCCCACTCTTTCAAAGTGTAAGTATTACTTAGGACTTGTAACTAGTTGGTTTGAACATTTGGAATCTAGTCATGCCATAATCCCCATGTATAACCACTCTTTAACCAACTTTTGAAGCTTTAACACCCTAGTAACCAATGAACTTAACCATTCCCCCTTGCCTATGCAGCTGGCCGAAAATTTGAAGGCCTTTAGAGAGGTCTTTTGCTTTCATTTATTCATTACCTCATTCCTTGTATCTCTCATTCAAACACACACACACTTTACTTGCAATTTTCTTCTCTCTTTTCCTCTCAAGTTCTTCTTTCTTTCTTGTAAGTAACAACTTCTTTTCTTCTTTTCTTTGTTGGTAAAAACTGATTTCTACATCACATAATCATCATCAATCTTTGTTGTTAAAACTTTTGTTACTTGTTCTTGTTTAAAGTTAATTACTTGTAAGATACTAAGTTGTTTACTTACTTACTTTCATGTTACAAGATCAAACTTCTTAGTTTTGATTCTTCATAATATCTTGTATTTATCAAGAACATCCAAGAACATAATCTATCTAGTTATGTTCTACATATTTTGTTTCAAAAGATTCAAAGTTTATAATCTTTAATTTTTGTTACTTGTGTTCTTGTTTGATGTATGTTACTAGAATACCACCTTCATGGTTGGTTTAGGCTTATCTTTCATTTTCTTTATTTCTTATTGTTAAGTTGCTTACTAAACATTTGAACAAGGACATGAACCCAACAAGAGCTTACACTTTGGTGCAAGTATCATGGATCCAACACTTGGTTGTGATCTTTCTTAGTGTTCATGAACTTGTTCATAAACTTACATGTAACCTTGGTTCATCAAACACCTACACTTGAGTTATGATGGACAAACCTTGGTCAAAATGATGTTAACACATCAACGAGTTGTACACTTGAAGCTATACGCATCAAGGATGAGAACCGTGATGAACATCAAGCACCGAGACAACCGGAACTCTCCAAAACCCACTGTTCTGTCCAAGACCTACTGACCTGATGCTTCTGGAACAGACCAGTAGACCTGGGCTGTTCTAACCTTGATTTTTAGATAGAACTTTTTGAGTAGATAACTTTTCATATAGGACTCGTCTTAATCCGAGTTACGGTTTAGGATTTACGGCCCTCCGATCGTTACCATGTCCTTTAACGTTGTGCAGAAATTTCTGACCTACTCGCACTTAGACCGTCGCCACGGTCAAACCAAGACGAGTTTGCTTCTGTAAATTTTACCACACTTAAGGGACTCATAGACGGAGCCATGACCACTGGTCTCACCTTAATTCAGTAAGGGTAGAGGCCGTGGTGACTGACCGAAGTCAGCCTTTGTTTTAAACGACTATCATAAACGAGTCTTACTTGTTACCTTTTGTTTAATGATGATTGATGATGACCCTTATGACCTTAATTACGTACTTGTAAACCTTTTGAGACGACTTATTGACTTAGTGCTATTTGACTTAGGTTGAGGACGTTTGGACCGTTACTTGCACACCACTTTCCGACTACTACCTTACCATTACTACTAATCATTGTGAGTTATAGCATTCCCTTTTTACTTTCACTTATTTTGGGAACTGAGAATGCATGCGGATTTTATGTTTTACATACTAGGCACGAGTACTTAAACTTTATATATGTGTGGGTTATATAACGGCAAAAACATTCCCTTTAGCTCGGTAACGTTTAATCATTGGTTTTTGAACCGTGAACGCGAATCTTAGATATGGATCCATAGGGTTTGACATCCCCACTCGGGCTAGTAGCGCTAGCATTTAACGAGTGTTTAATACTTCGAGGTTATACGCACTTGCCAAGTGCACTTTAAGGGGGTACATTAAACGTTAAGTTAGTTACCGGGTGCTCACGGTTAAGCATATACTTTTACATACTTTTGAAACGCTCGTTGTAGCACTGAAATCTCGTGGCCTACTTACATTACTGTTATACTTAAACTATAGCTCACCAACCTTTGTGTTGACCTTTTTAAGCATGTATTTTCTCAGGTGCTTGAAGTCGCTTCCGCTATCTTACTAGTCGTGCTGTAGAACCCGCTGCCTAGAGTTGTAATCGCATGACTACTTATGTTGCATTCAAACTTTTTACTTATGAATTTATGTTATGTAACAACCATTATGGTCACGTACACTTATTTAATGCTTCTACTTAGCGAAGCATACTTTTGATTTGTAAAACAATTGACGTATGTTGTGACGTCACTTTTATTAATGAATGCGAACTCTGTTTTGAAAACGCATATAGTACTTAACCTTGTAATGATCCTGTTGTTGATGGTCCGTACATGATGATTTAGTACGGGGCGTCACATTTGGTATCAGAGCATTGGTTGTAGGGAATTAGGATGCATTAGTGAGTCTAAGACCGACCCGAGTAGGATTCACTAATAGGGCTAATCTACAACTTGTTAGTTTACTTGTTTTCGCTGAACTTACTGCATGCTGCTGCTTACTGTTACTGCTATATGCCGTATGCTACTACGTGATTTCACTACTGCATGCTATTACTTGCTTTCGATTGCATGCTAGTTTCGTACGATTACTGATATTGCCATGCTACTTATTGTTATACATGATTTAAACTGTTGGCCTATTATTTGCTTGCTTTATGACATACTGACATGGAAAATTTATTTTTCCTTGTTCAGATGTCGGACGTTCCACCTACTGACATCCCGAGCGGCTCAGGCCCCGTTGTTCCTCCCACTGCTGCACCTGTTGCTGCTGCTGCTGCTGCTGCTGACATTCCGGCCCCGACACCCACTGGCGACCCCGGCGCCTCTAGTTCTGGAGCTAGCTCTAGTGTGCCTATCCCGGCGTCTTCTTCCAGACCCCTGAGGCAACTGGCTCGCATTGGTGGCATGGAGATCCCCGCGGAGTTCGGGGAAGGTCCCTTCCGTAACCACTGGCGCACACCTTGCCGACGCACTACCGACGGTCGCTTAGCCGTGATTACGCCAGGCCAACACCGACAGATGCTGGCCGCTTTCGGATATGTTGAGCCACCCGCGCCACCACCGCATGATTCAGGCGACGGTTCTTCCACCGATGCTTCTTCAGACGACACCTCATCTGACGACTCCAGTGATGAGGAGGATCCCGCTGACCGACCGATTCAGGCACCTTCTACCCCGCCGAAGAAGCGGTATCGCTTCGCTGGCATAATTCCTGGTCATACTGTCACTGACGCTTATGGTCGGCGTCGTAGGATCACTGCTCGTAAACGGCTGGTGCCGTACCCCGCCGACCCACTGATATTACCGTCTCCACCCAGAGCCGGACCATCCACTTCAGCACCACCGGCTCCACCTGCACCGCCAGCACCACCTGCCCCACCATCTTCCTCTAATGAGGAAATGAGGCGGGAGATTGAGATTCTCCAGACTCGAGTTACTGAGCTCGAGGAGCAGTTGGCTCATGTTTTGGACATCTTGTACCCACCATCGCCGTAGGACTTTGTACTAGATTCTGTATTGTAATCTCTTTTTGTAATTTCATATTTCACTTATGTAATGTACGAACTTATTGTAATGTATGAACTTATTATCATTAATGAATGGAATTTGTGTTGTTTCTTTGTGCGCAAGTGTTCTATTTACGTTATCATATCATGGTTTTGTGGTACTTATATATGCTTGCATTACTTAATCAACATGTGTTGTGCTGTTTTCATGTTGGTTGTTATATACTATATTATTATTATTTGCATAATGGATTTTGACTTGAGTCAAAATGTTTGTATAGAACATCATGGTCAACGGGAGATCTATCCCCACCGCGGCACAAATTGAGGAAATGATTAACGAGCGAGTCGCTGCTGCACTAGCTGAAAGACCACCCCAAGTTCCACCACCACCGCCTGTCAATCCACCTGTCGTTCGAGATGGGTGTACTTACAAGGAATTCCAAAACTGCAAGCCACACTACTTCAGTGGCACTGAGGGACCCGTCGGTCTCACCAGATGGTTCGAAAAGTTGGAATCGGTGTTCAGGGTTAGCAATTGTTCTGAGGCTAACAAAACGAAATTTGCATCTTGCACGCTGTCTGATGGCGCGCTCACATGGTGGAATACCATGGCCCAAGCGCAAGGAATTGATGAGGCGTATGCTACGCCTTGGGAAGAATTTAAATGTGCTATGATCGAGGAATACTGTCCGAGAACCGAGATTCAAAAGATGGAAATCGAATTTATGCAATTGAAAACCGTAGGGAACGACCTTAACAGCTACAACCGTAGGTTTTTGGAATTGGCTCTTATGTGTCCAACCATGGTCACCCCCGAATTTAAGCGTTTGGAGAAATACTTCTCGGGACTTCCTAAGTCCATCAAGGGTAATGTTACCTCATCCAAGCCGCCAAGCGTTCCCGAAGCAATGCGCATGGCGCATACTCTCTTGAATCAAATCATCCTTGACGAGCCGGAGAAGGCTAAGTTCGAAACTGTTAGTGGTGAAAAGAGGAAATGGGACAACAACCACAACAACAACAGGGGCAGGAACTATGATCAAAACCCGGCAAAACGACATGAAGGGTTCAGGCAAAACAACAACATGCACAACAACAACAACACCAACCCCAACAACAACAACCGCACCAATCCGAACTACAAAGGAACCTTACCACAATGCAATAGGTGCTACAAGCACCACACTGGGTATTGCAATGTTATCTGTGAGAAGTGCCAACGATCTGGACATGTTGGCAAGGATTGCAAGGTTACCACTTTGAACGTGAAGCCAAACCACAACAACAATGGGCCTAAGAAGTGTTATGAATGTGGAAAGACGGGCCATTTCAGAAACGAGTGTCCTAACAAGCGTAAGGATGGCGGACCACCACGTGCTAGAGCCTTCAACGTTAATGCAAGGGACGCTCGCGACAACCCCGACTTGGTGACAGGTATATTCAAGATCAACAATCTTTTAGCTTCTGTCCTATTTGATACTGGTGCCGATAGGAGCTATGTGTGTAGACATTTTTGTGATAAGTTAGATTGGTCGTTAGTTCCTTTGAAGGAAAGTATGCTTGTCGAGGTAGCCAATGGAAAACTTGAAAAGGTTGACCATATTAGTCGTGGAGCTATTATCAACATAGCTGGTGCAGATTTCGAAATTGATTTGATACCTATCAAACTGGGAAGTTTTGACGCAATCGTCGGTATGGATTGGTTGAGCAAGATAAAGGCCGATGTTATCTGTGGAGATAAAGCACTTCGCATACCACAAGGAGATGGCGAACCACTGGTTATCTATGGAGAGAGATGTACCTCGAAGTTGAACCTCATTAGTTGCGTGAAAGCGCAAAAGATTATGAAGAAGGGACGCTTTGCTGTCCTAGCACATGTGAAAGCAGTAGAAACTGAGGTGAAGAACGTGAACGACGTTCGAATTGTGAACGAATTTTCTGACGTCTTCCCAGAGGAATTGCCTGGATTACCACCGCAGAGAGCAGTAGAGTTTCAGATTGACTTAGTGCCAGGAGCTGCACCTGTAGCTCGCGCACCTTATAGACTCGCACCTTCCGAGATGCAAGAATTACAGAGTCAACTACAAGAGCTATTAGATCGAGGGTTTATCCAACCAAGCTTCTCGCCTTGGGGCGCACCTGTGTTGTTTGTAAAGAAGAAGGATGGATCCTTCCGTATGTGTATCGACTACCGTGAACTCAACAAATTGACTATCAAGAATCGATATCCTCTTCCACGAATCGATGATCTTTTTGATCAACTACAAGGATCGAGCGTTTATTCAAAGATCGATTTGCGATCCGGATATCACCAGCTGAGGGTGAAGGAAAGTGACGTGATGAAAACTGCATTCAGGACCCGTTATGGTCATTATGAGTTCCTCGTGATGCCATTCGGTTTAACAAATGCACCTGCCGTGTTCATGGACCTCATGAATCGTGTCTGCAAGCCTTACTTGGACAAGTTTGTTATCGTCTTCATAGATGATATCCTCATCTATTCTAAGAGCGAAGAAGAACATGAGAAACACCTCCGATTAGTGCTTGAACTCTTAAGACAAGAGCAACTTTACGCCAAATTCTCCAAGTGCGAATTTTGGTTGAAGGAAGTACAGTTTTTGGGTCATGTTGTGAGCGACCAGGGTATCAAAGTTGATCCCGCCAAGATTGAAGCCATCAGCAAGTGGGAGACCCCCACTACTCCAACGCATATTCGCCAATTTCTAGGTCTCGCCGGTTATTATCGAAGGTTTATCGAAGGATTTTCTCTGATTGCGCGTCCTTTGACCGCACTGACTCACAAGGGCAAGAAGTTCATTTGGGAACCCACACACGAATCAGCATTCCAAACTTTGAAGAAGAAGTTAACCTCCGCACCTATCCTATCACTTCCTGAAGGCAGTGACGACTTTGTTGTTTATTGCGATGCGTCGAAGAGTGGTTTTGGTTGTGTGCTGATGCAACGATCAAAGGTTATTGCCTATGCCTCCCGCCAATTGAAGATTCACGAGCGGAACTACACTACACATGATCTTGAACTTGGAGCCGTTGTCTTTGCACTCAAATTGTGGAGACATTATTTGTATGGAACTAAGAGCACTATCTTCACCGATCACAAGAGTCTCCAGCACATCTTCGATCAGAAGCAATTGAATATGAGACAGCGTCGATGGATCGAGACGCTCAACGACTACGATTGTGAACTCCGTTATCACCCTGGCAAGGCCAATGTTGTAGCTGACGCTTTAAGCCGAAAGGAGAGGACGGCACCTCTCCGTGTTAGGGCTCTGAACATCACCATTCATTCGAACCTCAATAACCAGATCAGAGTAGCCCAAGTTGAGGCTCTCAAGGAGGAGAACATATCTCACGAGCATTTGAACATACTTGTCTCTCGATTCGAGGTTAGAGAGTCTGGACTCCGATGTTATGCCGGAAGAATTTGGGTACCTTACTATGGAGATCTACGAAGCCTGATACTTGATGAAGCACACAAATCGAGATATTCGATTCACCCCGGTGCAGGTAAGATGTACCACGACCTTAAAGAACAGTATTGGTGGCCGAATCTTAAGAAGGACGTTGCGACTTATGTTAGTAAGTGTTTGACTTGCTCGAAGGTTAAAGCCGAGCATCAGAGACCTTCTGGGTTACTTCAACAGCCGGAAATCCCACAATGGAAGTGGGAAAGGATCACAATGTATTTCATTACTAAGCTGCCGAAGACGGTGGGCGGATGCGATACTATTTGGGTTATTGTTGACCGCCTCACCAAATCTGCACACTTCCTAGCGATGAAGGAAACTGATACAATGGAAAGACTTGCTCAGCTGTACATCAAAGAGGTTGTATCTCGTCATGGTGTACCTTTATCAATCATCTCCGATCGCGATCCCCGTTTTGCTTCCAGATTTTGGCGTTCTTTGCAAGAAGCCATGGGAACTCGTCTTAACATGAGTACTGCTTATCATCCTCAGACTGACGGGCAAAGTGAACGAACGATTCAGACCTTGGAGGACATGTTGCGTGCATGTGTCATTGATTTTGGAAAGGCCTGGGAAAGGCATTTGCCACTCGCCGAATTCTCGTACAACAACAGTTATCACTCAAGCATTAATGCTGCACCTTTCGAAGCATTGTATGGTCGTAAGTGCCGATCTCCTATTTGTTGGGCCGAAGTAGGCGAAAAGCAAATCACCGGACCCGAGGTAGTTCATGAAACCACGGAGAAGATCGCTCAGATTCAAGCTAGACTTAAGACTGCCCGTGATCGCCAAAAGAGTTATGCCGATCTTAAACGGAAAGACTTTGAATTTAATGTTGGTGATCGTGTAATGTTGAAGGTTGCACCTTGGAAAGGTGTGATCCGTTTTGGAAAACGCGGAAAGTTGAACCCACGATACATTGGTCCTTTCGAGATCTTGGAACGTGTTGGACCAGTTGCATACCGTTTGGATCTACCAGCACAATTGAGCTCAGTTCATCCTACCTTCCATGTGTCAAACTTGAAGAAGTGTCTTGCTGCACCCGAACTCATCATACCTTTGGAAGAACTTACTATTGATGACAAACTCCACTTTGTGGAGGAACCTGTTGAGATTATGGATCGTGAGATCAAAACTTTGAAACGCAACAAGATTCCGATTGTACGAGTACGATGGAATGCCAAACGAGGACCTGAGTTTACTTGGGAGCGAGAGGATCAAATGATGCGAAAGTATCCTCACCTTTTCCCGACTCCTCCATCTACCTCAGCTTAAAATTTCGGGACGAAATTTTCTTTAACAGGTGGGTAATGTAACGACCCTGGTTTTACCAACGTTATTTATTAATAATTATTATTATTAATACGCTTGATTAAACGAATGTATGTTATTACATTTACATGTTGCTTTAATTGCCCATACTTGAACTTTAAATGCCCGAAACGTCTTTGTGACACCCGGAACTTGCACGAATAATATTTTAAGGTATTATTTACATTCATGATTAATTTTATTAATCATTTTAATTAGCTAAGATGGTTAGTTAATTACTTGGGCTTAAGTTGAACTTATTTGGATTATTTGCAACTTGGGCTTTAATTAGTGTAATGGACTCTTGAATAAGACTCACAAGCCCACCCTACATTTATTAATGGACCTTTAGCCCACTCTTTCAAAGTGTAAGTATTACTTAGGACTTGTAACTAGTTGGTTTGAACATTTGGAATCTAGTCATGCCATAATCCCCATGTATAACCACTCTTTAACCAACTTTTGAAGCTTTAACACCCTAGTAACCAATGAACTTAACCATTCCCCCTTGCCTATGCAGCTGGCCGAAAATTTGAAGGCCTTTAGAGAGGTCTTTTGCTTTCATTTATTCATTACCTCATTCCTTGTATCTCTCATTCAAACACACACACACTTTACTTGCAATTTTCTTCTCTCTTTTCCTCTCAAGTTCTTCTTTCTTTCTTGTAAGTAACAACTTCTTTTCTTCTTTTCTTTGTTGGTAAAAACTGATTTCTACATCACATAATCATCATCAATCTTTGTTGTTAAAACTTTTGTTACTTGTTCTTGTTTAAAGTTAATTACTTGTAAGATACTAAGTTGTTTACTTACTTACTTTCATGTTACAAGATCAAACTTCTTAGTTTTGATTCTTCATAATATCTTGTATTTATCAAGAACATCCAAGAACATAATCTATCTAGTTATGTTCTACATATTTTGTTTCAAAAGATTCAAAGTTTATAATCTTTAATTTTTGTTACTTGTGTTCTTGTTTGATGTATGTTACTAGAATACCACCTTCATGGTTGGTTTAGGCTTATCTTTCATTTTCTTTATTTCTTATTGTTAAGTTGCTTACTAAACATTTGAACAAGGACATGAACCCAACAAGAGCTTACACTTTGGTGCAAGTATCATGGATCCAACACTTGGTTGTGATCTTTCTTAGTGTTCATGAACTTGTTCATAAACTTACATGTAACCTTGGTTCATCAAACACCTACACTTGAGTTATGATGGACAAACCTTGGTCAAAATGATGTTAACACATCAACGAGTTGTACACTTGAAGCTATACGCATCAAGGATGAGAACCGTGATGAACATCAAGCACCGAGACAACCGGAACTCTCCAAAACCCACTGTTCTGTCCAAGACCTACTGACCTGATGCTTCTGGAACAGACCAGTAGACCTGGGCTGTTCTAACCTTGATTTTTAGATAGAACTTTTTGAGTAGATAACTTTTCATATAGGACTCGTCTTAATCCGAGTTACGGTTTAGGATTTACGGCCCTCCGATCGTTACCATGTCCTTTAACGTTGTGCAGAAATTTCTGACCTACTCGCACTTAGACCGTCGCCACGGTCAAACCAAGACGAGTTTGCTTCTGTAAATTTTACCACACTTAAGGGACTCATAGACGGAGCCATGACCACTGGTCTCACCTTAATTCAGTAAGGGTAGAGGCCGTGGTGACTGACCGAAGTCAGCCTTTGTTTTAAACGACTATCATAAACGAGTCTTACTTGTTACCTTTTGTTTAATGATGATTGATGATGACCCTTATGACCTTAATTACGTACTTGTAAACCTTTTGAGACGACTTATTGACTTAGTGCTATTTGACTTAGGTTGAGGACGTTTGGACCGTTACTTGCACACCACTTTCCGACTACTACCTTACCATTACTACTAATCATTGTGAGTTATAGCATTCCCTTTTTACTTTCACTTATTTTGGGAACTGAGAATGCATGCGGATTTTATGTTTTACATACTAGGCACGAGTACTTAAACTTTATATATGTGTGGGTTATATAACGGCAAAAACATTCCCTTTAGCTCGGTAACGTTTAATCATTGGTTTTTGAACCGTGAACGCGAATCTTAGATATGGATCCATAGGGTTTGACATCCCCACTCGGGCTAGTAGCGCTAGCATTTAACGAGTGTTTAATACTTCGAGGTTATACGCACTTGCCAAGTGCACTTTAAGGGGGTACATTAAACGTTAAGTTAGTTACCGGGTGCTCACGGTTAAGCATATACTTTTACATACTTTTGAAACGCTCGTTGTAGCACTGAAATCTCGTGGCCTACTTACATTACTGTTATACTTAAACTATAGCTCACCAACCTTTGTGTTGACCTTTTTAAGCATGTATTTTCTCAGGTGCTTGAAGTCGCTTCCGCTATCTTACTAGTCGTGCTGTAGAACCCGCTGCCTAGAGTTGTAATCGCATGACTACTTATGTTGCATTCAAACTTTTTACTTATGAATTTATGTTATGTAACAACCATTATGGTCACGTACACTTATTTAATGCTTCTACTTAGCGAAGCATACTTTTGATTTGTAAAACAATTGACGTATGTTGTGACGTCACTTTTATTAATGAATGCGAACTCTGTTTTGAAAACGCATATAGTACTTAACCTTGTAATGATCCTGTTGTTGATGGTCCGTACATGATGATTTAGTACGGGGCGTCACATAAATACCCCGCCCATCGTATCCGATTGAGTGTATATGGTAATTTATAGGGACGCCCAATTGTAAATCTTTATATTAACATTAACAAACTTTCATTTAGTTAAACAAATATAAAGCCCATTAATAGCCCATAGTCTAATTTCCACAAGTGTCGTTCTTTTGTCCAAACCCCAATTATGGTACAAAGCCCAATTACCCAATTTTAGTAATTAGCCCAACATCATGATTACTTCGTTTTAAATAAGCATAATAATAACTTAGCTACGAGACATTAATGTAAAAAGGTTGAACATAACTTACAATGATTAAAAATAGCGTAGCGTTACACGGACAGAATTTCGACTTACACCCTTACAACATTCGCTAACATACCCTTATTATTAGGATTTAAAATTAAAATTAAAATTAAAATATAAATTATATATATATATTACGTATATATTGAGAGAGAGATAGATATTAGGTATATCAAACTGAATCACGAACTCGCTTTATATAGAAGGTGCCCTGGAAAAGTAAGCCATGCGACTCGCATGAGTTTGGGCATTAGGCCATGCGACTCGCATGGCCGTGATTTCCAGCTCAGGATCATTTGTTTTCTATCTTGCCGACATAATAAATAAATAATATAAATATATAAATAATTTTAATAATTATTTATATATTATATTATATTTATATGCATAGTTGAGTAGATATTTTTGGTCCGTTACGTCGGGCGTTTCTTCTAGGCTCAGGTCCCGGTTCCGGATTTTCGGATGTCTTCGCGTATTATTTTAAATCGCGTACTTTGCGTCTTGTAACTTGTACTCTTGTTATTTTGAGACGTTCCTCATCAATAATTTGAACCTTTTTGATTGAATCTTGTACTTTTTAGCTTTTTGGACCTTTCCGTCTTCAATTTGTCGAATCTGCCTTTTATCTTCACTTTTTAATATTTAAACGAATAGTGCTTGTAAATCGAACAATATCAACTAAAATCTTGTCTTTCTTGGGAAATAATGCTGTAAAATATGTGTTCATTTTTAGCCTTATCAATTACCAATTCTCCGATGAATCGGATTCCGACGAGAATTTCGATGATGTTATAGAAATTACCCCAACTGAATTTAAAAAGGCAAAAGAAAATAATAAGGGAAAGGGCATAAAAATAGAGAAATCTAATTCCAACCCCGATGAACTTTATATGTATCGACAACCCCCGAAGTTCTTAAGTTGTAACAATGACCCGGGAACCTCAAAACCACCAGGTTTTTCTAAACCAATGTGGACAACGACGGCTCGTATTAGGGGAACATCATATATCCCTAGAAACTTGGCAAAACGAACCAAAACCGAAGAAGAAGAAACGAGCGAGTCGGAATAAGATAGTTGTATTCGTGTGGTGTAATATATGTAATATAGTGTTCTTATGCTTTATGATATATGTAAAAATTGCTTGTATTAATAAGTATTTTTTTATGAATCTAACTCTTGTCTATTTTACAGTTTAAAAACACAAAATGGATAGACAACCCAATATTTTAAGAGACCTACCCGGAGACATGATTGATGAAATCTTGTCTAGAGTCGGCCAGAATTCCTCGGCACAACTATTTAAGGCGAGATCAGTTTGTAAGACATTTGAAGAACGTTCCAAGAATGTCTTGGTTTATAAGAGACTTTCGTTTGAAAGATGGGGGATATCACATTGGGAAACCCATAAGTTAGGATGTGTTTACTTTGACGCATATATTGCGGGGAACCCAAATGCTATTTTACGCAACGGGTTAAGACATTATTTTGACTCAATATATCCGAATATTGGACTTCGTGATTTAGAAAAAGCGGCTAACATGCAACATAAAGAAGCATGTTATGCTTACGGATTAGTAATGTTCGCTTCTCACCAAAGTGAGAACAAGAACATCGGGCTACAACTATTAAACAAAACATTTCCACAAGTGACGGAGTCGGTAATTGGGGTAAGAAATGAGGTTTTTAGATTATTACGGGACTGTTGGACATTACGTAACCCTCGTCCCTTTGACGACGTTACAACACGCTGTCTTATCAACGGCCATAACGGTTATGTTGCACAAGACCAAGGATGGGAAGTAGTCCTAGTAAAACCTGAATGCATGACTTGTTTCTGGACGTATGAATTACGTGTCTTTATTGCCTTTGCTGAACGACTTGTGTACTAGCTAGAATTATCTTCACAACTATCTTGTATCAAAGTTATTGTGTGCTATATTTCATGCTTTATGTAAAATAAGCGGTATTGTAAGTTTGTAAAATATTGTATAAAAGTTTGAACGCGAAATATTATTATAATCAGTTTTTCATATAGAATTGTAGTAGTTGAATTGTATATTAGCTACTAAGTATGAACTTAACGGGTAGGTACTACCCGAATTTAAACTTATAAAACGCTAATATGAAGAAAAAGCTTTTATAAATGAGTTCATATTATGCTACGAAATACTATTAACTACTCTTAATATTCTGTATGATTAACTTGTTCCATTTGACTATTTTGAAGGAAATGGCACTGACTACTCGACACACCGTGAATATGAATGAAGAGGAATTCCGTACTTTTCTAGCTTCAAACATAGCCGCAGTACAGGCTGCGCTACATACCAACAATAACCTTGGATCTAGCAGTACAGGAAATCGTGTAGGATGCACCTACAAAGAATTCACTGCCTGCAAACCTTTAGAATTTGATGGAACCGAAGGACCGATCGGATTGAAACGGTGGACCGAGAAGGTCGAATCGGTGTTTGCCATAAGTAAGTGTACTGAAGAGGACAAAGTGAAGTACGCTACGCATACCTTCACAGGTTCTGCGTTAACATGGTGGAATACCTATCTAGAGCAAGTGGGACAAGACGATGCGTACGCACTACCGTGGTCAGCATTCAAGCACTTGATGAATGAGAAGTACCGTCCCAGAACCGAGGTCAATAAGCTCAAGACAGAACTTAGAGGGTTACGAACCCAAGGATTTGATATTACCACGTACGAAAGACGATTCACAGAATTGTGCCTATTGTGTCCGGGAGCATTCGAAGATGAGGAAGAGAAGATCGACGCATTTGTGAAAGGATTACCGGAAAGAATCCAAGAAGATATAAGTTCACACGAGCCCGCCTCCATACAACAGGCATGTAGAATGGCTCACAAACTAGTGAACCAGATTGAAGAAAGAATTAAAGAACAGACTGCTGAAGAGGCCAATGTGAAGCAAGTCAAAAGAAAGTGGGAGGAAAACGGTGATAAAAATCACCAATACAACAACAACAGCAATTACAACAATAATCGCAACAATTATCCCAACAATCGCAACATCAATCTCAACTACAACAAACGGCCCAACAACAACAACAACAACAACAACAACAATCATCCCAACAACAATAATAACCGCAACAACAACAACAATCAGAAGCAGCTATGCCAAAGGTGTGAAAAGAATCACTCGGGGTTCTGCACCAAATTTTGCAACAAGTGTAAAAGAAATGGTCATAGCGCGGCGAAGTGTGAGGTCTACGGACCAGGGGTTAATAGAACGAAAGGAACAAATGGTGTCGGAACGAGTAATGGCGGAGCAAGTAGTGTCGGAGCAAGTTATGCCAATGTAGTTTGTTATAAATGTGGAAAACCGGGCCACATTATTAGAAATTGCCCGAACCAGGAGAACACGAATGGACAAGGCCGCGGAAGAGTTTTCAATATTAATGCGGCAGAGGCACAAGAAGACCCGGAGCTTGTTACGGGTACGTTTCTTATTGACAATAAATCTGCTTACGTTTTATTTGATTCGGGTGCGGATAGAAGCTATATAAGTAGAGATTTTTGTGTGAAATTAAGTTGTCCATTGACGCCTTTGGATAGTAAATTTTTACTCGAATTAGCAAATGGTAAATTAATTTCAGCAGATAATATATGTCGGAATCGAGAAATTAAACTGGTTAGCGAAACATTTAAGATTGATTTGATACCAGTAGAGTTAGGGAGTTTTGATGTGATAATCGGTATGGACTGGTTGAAAGAAGTGAAAGCAGAGATCGTTTGTTACAAAAATGCAATTCGCATTATACGAGAAAAAGGAAAACCCTTAATGGTGTACGGAGAAAAGGGCAACACGAAGCTACATCTTATTAGTAATTTGAAGGCACAAAAACTAATAAGAAAAGGTTGCTATGCTGTTCTAGCACACGTTGAGAAAGTACAAACTGAAGAAAAGAGCATCAATGATGTTCCCATTGCAAAAGAATTTCCCGATGTATTTCCGAAAGAATTACCGGGATTACCCCCACATCGATCCGTTGAATTTCAAATAGATCTTGTACCAGGAGCTGCACCAATAGCTCGTGCTCCTTACAGACTCGCACCCAGCGAGATGAAAGAACTGCAAAGCCAATTACAAGAACTTTTAGAGCGTGGTTTCATTCGACCAAGCACATCACCGTGGGGAGCTCCTGTTTTGTTTGTCAAGAAGAAAGATGGTACATTCAGGTTGTGTATCGACTACCGAGAGTTGAAAAAACTTACCATCAAGAACCGCTACCCACTACCGAGAATCGACGACTTATTTGATCAACTACAAGGCTCGTCTATTTATTCAAAGATTGACTTACGTTCCGGGTATCATCAAATGTGGGTGAAAGAAGATGATATTCCAAAGACTGCTTTCAGAACACGTTACGGTCATTACGAGTTTATGGTCATGCCGTTTGGTTTAACTAATGCACCAGCTGTGTTCATGGACCTTATGAACCGAGTGTGTGGACCATACCTTGACAAGTTTGTCATTGTTTTCATTGATGACATACTTATTTACTCAAAGAATGACCAAGAACAAGGTGAACATTTGAGAAAGGTGTTAGAAGTATTGAGGAAGGAAGAATTGTACGCTAAGTTTTCAAAGTGTGCATTTTGGTTGGAAGAAGTTCAATTCCTCGGTCACATAGTGAACAAAGAAGGTATTAAGGTGGATCCGGCAAAGATAGAAACTGTTGAAAAGTGGGAAACCCCGAAAACTCCGAAACACATACGCCAGTTTTTAGGACTAGCTGGTTACTACAGAAGGTTCATCCAAGACTTTTCCAGAATAGCAAAACCCTTGACTGCATTAACGCATAAAGGGAAGAAATTTGAATGGAATGATGAACAAAAGAAAGCGTTTCAGTTATTGAAGAAAAAGCTAACTACGGCACCTATATTGTCATTGCCAGAAGGGAATGATGATTTTGTGATTTATTGTGATGCATCAAAGCAAGGTCTCGGTTGTGTATTAATGCAACGAACGAAGGTGATTGCTTATGCGTCTAGACAATTGAAGATTCACGAACAAAATTATACGACGCATGATTTGGAATTAGGCGCGGTTGTTTTTGCATTAAAGACTTGGAGGCACTATTTATATGGGGTCAAAAGTATTATATATACCGACCACAAAAGTCTTCAACACATATTTAATCAGAAACAACTGAATATGAGGCAGCGTAGGTGGATTGAATTATTGAATGATTACGACTTTGAGATTCGTTACCACCCTGGGAAGGCAAATGTGGTAGCCGATGCCTTGAGCAGGAAGGACAGAGAACCCATTCGAGTAAAATCTATGAATATAATGATTCATAATAACCTTACTACTCAAATAAAGGAGGAGCAACAAGGAGTTTTAAAAGAGGGAAATTTAAAGGATGAAATACCCAAAGGATCGGAGAAGCATCTTAATATTCGGGAAGACGGAACCCGGTATAGGACTGAAAGGATTTGGGTACCAAAATTTGGAGATATGAGAGAAATGGTACTTAGAGAAGCTCATAAAACCAGATACTCAATACATCCTGGAACGGGGAAGATGTACAAGGATCTCAAGAAACATTTTTGGTGGCCGGGTATGAAAGCCGATGTTGCTAAATACGTAGGAGAATGTTTGACGTATTCTAAGGTCAAAGCTGAGCATCAGAAACCATCAGGTCTACTTCAACAACCCGAAATCCCAGAATGGAAATGGGAAAACATTACCATGAATTTCATCACTAAATTGCCAAGGACTGCAAGTGGTTTTGATACTATTTGGGTAATAGTTGATCGTCTCACCAAATCAGCTCACTTCCTGCCAATAATAGAAGATGACAAGATGGAGAAGTTAGCACGACTGTATTTGAAGGAAGTCGTCTCCAGACATGGAATACCAATCTCTATTATCTCTGATAGGGATGGTAGATTTATTTCAAGATTCTGGCAGACATTACAGCAAGCATTAGGAACTCCTCTAGACATGAGTACTGCCTATCATCCACAAACTGATGGGCAGAGCGAAAGGACGATACAAATGCTTGAAGACATGCTACGAGCATGTGTTATTGATTTTGGAAACAGTTGGGATCGACATCTACCGTTAGCAGAATTTTCCTACAACAACAGCTACCATTCAAGCATTGAGATGGCACCGTTTGAAGCACTTTATGGTAGAAAGTGCAGGTCTCCGATTTGTTGGAGTGAAGTGGGGGATAGACAAATTACGGGTCCGGAGATTATACAAGAAACTACCGAGAAGATCATCCAAATTCAACAACGGTTGAAAACCGCCCAAAGTCGACAAAAGAGCTACGCTGACATTAAAAGAAAAGATATAGAATTTGAAATTGGAGAGATGGTCATGCTTAAAGTTGCACCTTGGAAAGGCGTTGTTCGATTTGGTAAACAAGGGAAATTAAATCCAAGGTATATTGGACCATTCAAGATTATTGATCGTGTCGGACCAGTAGCTTACCGACTTGAGTTACCTCAACAACTCGCGGCTGTACATAACACTTTCCACGTCTCGAATTTGAAGAAATGTTTTGCTAAAGAAGATCTCACTATTCCGTTAGATGAAATCCAAATCAACGAAAAACTTCAATTCATCGAAGAACCCGTCGAAATAATGGATCGTGAGGTTAAAAGACTTAAGCAAAACAAGATACCAATTGTTAAGGTTCGATGGAATGCTCGTAGAGGACCCGAGTTCACCTGGGAGCATGAAGATCAGATGAAGAAGAAATACCCGCATCTATTTCCAGAAGATTCGTCAACACCTTCAACAGCTTAAAATTTCGGGACGAAATTTATTTAACGGGTAGGTACTGTAGTGACCCGAACTTTTCCATGTTTATATATATTAATTGAGATTGATATTTACATGATTAAATGTTTCCAACATGTTAAGCAATCGAACTTGTTAAGACTTGATTAATTGAAATATGTTTCATATAGACAATTGACCACCCAAGTTGACCGGTGATTCAAGAACGTTAAAACTTGTAAAAACTATACAATGACATATATATGGTTATATATATAGTTAACATGTTTTTATTATAAGTATGTATCTCATTAGGTATTTTAACAATGAGTTATATACATAAAAATGAGACTATTAATTTAAGAAACTCGAAAACGATATATATAACGATTATCGTTATAACGTCTTACTAGGTACATATGAATCATATTAAGATATTGATACACTTGGTTAATTATGTTAAATGATAAGTAAATATATTATTAAGTGTATTAACAATGAAATACATATGTAAAAATAAGACTACTAACTTAATGATTTCGAAACGAGACATATATGTAACGATTATCGTTGTAACGACATTTAACTGTATATACATCATACTAAGATATATTATATATCATAATATCATGATAATATAATAATTTAACATCTCATTTTTTATAATAAACAATGGGTTAACAACATTCAACAAGATCGTTAACCTAAAGGTTTCAAAACAACATTTACATGTAACGACTAACGATGACTTAACGACTCAGTTAAAATGTATATACATGTAGTGTTTTAATATGTATTCATACACTTTTGAAAGACTTCAAGACACTTATCAAAATACTTCTACTTAACAAAAATGCTTACAATTACATCCTCGATCAGTTTCATCAACAATTCTACTCGTATGCACCCGTATTCGTACTCGTACAATACACAGCTTTTAGATGTATGTACTATTGGTATATACACTCCAATTATCAGCTCTTAGCAGCCCATGTGAGTCACCTAACACATGTGGGAACCATCATTTGGCAACTAGCATGAAATATCTCATAAAATTACAAAAATATGAGTAATCATTCATGACTTATTTACATGAAAACAAAATTACATATCCTTTATATCTAATCCATACACCAACGACCAAAAACACCTACAAACACTTTCATTCTTCAATTTTCTTCATCTAATTGATCTCTCACAAGTTCTATCTTCAAGTTCTAAGTGTTCTTCATATATTTTACAAGTTCTAGTTACATAAAATCAAGAATACTTTCAAGTTTGCTAGCTCACTTCCAATCTTGTAAGGTGATCATCCAACCTCAAGAAATCTTTATTTCTTACAGTAGGTTATCATTCTAATACAAGGTAATAATCATATTCAAACTTTGGTTCAATTTCTATAACTATAACAATCTTATTTCAAGTGATGATCTTACTTGAACTTGTTTTCGTGTCATGATTCTGCTTCAAGAACTTCGAGCCATCCAAGGATCCGTTGAAGCTAGATCCATTTTTCTCTTTTCCAGTAGGTTTATCCAAGGAACTTAAGGTAGTAATGATGTTCATAACATCATTCAATTCATACATATAAAGCTATCTTATTCGAAGGTTTAAACTTGTAATCACTAGAACATAGTTTAGTTAATTCTAAACTTGTTCGCAAACAAAAGTTAATCCTTCTAACTTGACTTTTAAAATCAACTAAACACATGTTATATATCTATATGATATGCTAACTTAATGATTTAAAACCTGGAAACACGAAAAACACCGTAAAACCGGATTTACGCCGTCGTAGTAACACCGCTGGCTGTTTTGGCTTAGTTAATTAAAAACTATGATAAACTTTGATTTAAAAGTTGTTATTCTGAGAAAATGATTTTTATTATGAACATGAAACTATATCCAAAAATTATGGTTAAACTCAAAGTGGAAGTATGTTTTCTAAAATGGTCATCTAGACGTCGTTCTTTCGACTGAAATGACTACCTTTACAATAACGACTTGTAACTTATTTTTCCGACTATAAACCTATACTTTTTCTGTTTAGATTCATAAAATAGAGTTCAATATGAAACCATAGCAATTTGATTCACTCAAAACGGATTTAAAATGAAGAAGTTATGGGTAAAACAAGATTGGATAATTTTTCTCATTTTAGCTACGTGAAAATTGGTAACAAATCTATTCCAACCATAACTTAATCAACTTGTATTGTATATTATGTAATCTTGAGATACCATAGACACGTATACAATGTTTCGACCTATCATGTCGACACATCTATATATATTTTGGAACAACCATAGACACTCTATATGTGAATGTTGGAGTTAGCTATACAGGGTTGAGGTTGATTCTAAAATATATATAGTTTGAGTTGTGATCAATACTGAGATACGTATACACTGGGTCGTGGATTGATTCAAGATAATATTTATCAATTTATTTCTGTACATCTAACTGTGGACAACTAGTTGTAGGTTACTAACGAGGACAGCTGACTTAATAAACTTAAAACATCAAAATATATTAAAAGTGTTGTAAATATATTTTGAACATACTTTGATATATATGTATATATTGTTATAGGTTCGTGAATCAACCAGTGGCCAAGTCTTACTTCCCGACGAAGTAAAAATCTGTGAAAGTGAGTTATAGTCCCACTTTTAAAATCTAATATTTTTGGGATGAGAATACATGCAGGTTTTATAAATGATTTACAAAATAGACACAAGTACGTGAAACTACATTCTATGGTTGAATTATCGAAATCGAATATGCCCCTTTTTATTAAGTCTGGTAATCTAAGAATTAGGGAACAGACACCCTAATTGACGCGAATCCTAAAGATAGATCTATTGGGCCTAACAAACCCCATCCAAAGTACCGGATGCTTTAGTACTTCAAAATTTATATCATATCCGAAGGGTGTCCCGGAATGATGGGGATATTCTTATATATATATATGCATCTTGTTAATGTCGGTTACCAGGTGTTCACCATATGAATGATTTTTATCTCTATGTATGGGATGTGTATTGAAATATGAAATCTTGTGGTCTATTGTTACGATTTGATATATATAGGTTAAACCTATAACTCACCAACATTTTTGTTGACGTTTAAAGCATGTTTATTCTCAGGTGAATACTAAGAGCTTCCGCTGTCGCATACTTAAATAAGGACGAGATTGGGAGTCCATGTTTGTATGATATTGTGTAAAAACTGCATTCAAGAAACTTATTTTGTTGTAACATATTTGTATTGTAAACCATTATGTAATGGTCGTGTGTAAACAGGATATTTTAGATTATCATTATTTGATAATCTACGTAAAGCTTTTTAAACCTTTATTGATGAAATAAAGGTTATGGTTTGTTTTAAAATGAATGCAGTCTTTGAAAAATGTCTCATATAGAGGTCAAAACCTCGCAACGAAATCAATTAATATGGAACGTTTTTAATCAATAAGAACGGGACATTTCACACCTCCCTTTTTCTCTCAACACCCAAGCAAAGAATCATCATTTATTTCAAATCGAGCAAGCATCAACTCAAACAAATTACATATTCGGAATCCTTGCAACTTCCTCTTCGAATCCATACCAACTTTATTACATTTGGATAACTTTCTAAAATCACTAGATTCTTTGTTCTTCATGTCTTTAACTTATAAAAGTGTTAATTAGTGTCTATGGCTCAAGTCTAACATGAATATATGATTTGTATGCTCGATCTTGTGTCTTGGTTGCTTAAATGTTGTTAGATGTTAAAAGTGCATGTATTAAATGTGTTACTAGCATCACTATCTTCATTTTGATGTGTAGGTTGATCAAGAAAGCTTCATTAACATGATTATTGATTTTGCGATTTTTATTAGGGTTTAATAGACTTAATTATGAACTTTTGATGCATTAAATTCTTGACAATGTTGTTGATAAGTGTTTAGTTGCAATGTGTGTTCAATTACCTTCGAAATGGCATATCATATATGTAAATTGGATCACCGAATCAAGAAATGCATTTAATGAACTTGAATGTAATAAATGGTGAGCATTTAATGCGGTTTTAGTTGTTGAAAATGTGAATTAATTTATGAAATGTGTTTAGTTGTTTTCCTCGTCAAAATACCTTTCCAACGGTATAAGATACATGTTTTGATTGTTTGCGGATCATAAATTGTGATAGTTTGAAGTTTGGTTCGTGCACTTGTGTAATTTCAGCATCAGGACCTGTGCACTAATCTGGACGCCGTCCAAATTCTTGGACGCCGTCCAGGCCTTCACATCTGGACGCCGTCCAGCCAATCTGGACGCCGTCCAGATGAACTGCCAGGTTCTGATTTCGTTGGTCGTTTACCGTTAAATTCTAACTATGCTACGCACCTCCGATTAACATGTAACTTGTTCTAACATGCTCATATATGATTAAAAACCTCAGAAAAATAGTTCGGGACCCGACCCGAACATGTTGACTTTTTCGTTGACTTTGACTTGACCAAAGTTGACTTTCATTTAAACTTAACCAAATACTTATGCAATCATCCTAACATGCTTTTATATTGGAATCGTGCATGAAACTTGGCAACGTGATCTACATGCTATATGTAATCGAGTCGTAACGAGCCATAGGACTAATTGAACAACTTTAACCAATCGTGTTTACCGTTATTGATACGACCTACTTGTTTAGGTCAAGACTAGCATTCGTTCTTGCGCACGTTACTTTGTGAAGTACCTTATTCACTCATGCACTCAAGGTGAGATCATAGTCCCACCTTTTCAACAACTTTTACTTTTAAACTATGGGATGAGAAACATATGCGTATTATACTTTTATGCTTTGAACACAAGTATGAAAACAAACATTCCACATCGAGTTAGAACAAAAAGCCTCAATTCAATTATCATTAGTTACACTTGCAGGATGTAAACGTGAACTTATGTTATGTGATCACATTGGGCTTGACGAGCCCTCATTCGGATGGTTCGCTACCATTAGCGGATGAAATATATTTTCGAGTATAGTGTATGTTCTAACACTACGTAACAGGGTACAAAACAGTTAAGTCTTGATAATTGGGTGCTCACGAACATACTTTTGGAATACAAACGATTTGGATAATCAACTATATTAAATCTTGTGGTTCAAAAACAATGTTACTATTACACCTATGATTTCACTAACGTTTTTCGTTGACAGTTTTCTATATGTTTTCTCAGGTCCTTGAACGCTAAGTGATACATGCTTTTGCACTTTATTTTTAATACTTGCTTGGATGTCGAGTATACATGCATATGTGGAGCGTCTTTTGACTTAACTTAAATTGTGTCGCATGGGTTTCAATTGTACTTAAAACGTTGTAACATGTTTAGACTTGAACTACTTTTTAAACTTTGAAACATCTTTATAATTGAAATGAATGCAACATATTTTGGTCAAACGTTGTTTTAAAGACTTATGACCACGTAACGGGACCTAAGTAGACGGCGCCGTCAATGACGATTTTTTCGGGTCGCTACACAACTGTTGTGCTTCAGTGTGCACGTACGAAGTTTATATGCTTGGTGAATACACTAGCATGGTCTAGGACCGACAAAGTACTATGGATGTAGTTAGAAGTTTCACTACGAAAGAGTCCTCAGTCAGAATCTAAGGCTCGGTGGACTTACTACAACCGGTGTGCCTCATTCAAACTTACATTGTATCCGATAGACTTCTCTTACCAAGGGGTGACACAGATAGTGTACTCTGGATCGGGGTTAGCGACTTCCCAATAATAGAGCCGATAACTATGTTCTATTAGTCGGAAAAGTGATTGAGTTTAAAGCATAATCGAAAAGCATTTCGAAAACATACACAGACCATAATATTATTTCGGCATTATAACTGACTACATCATAGCATACACTAAAAGATAACTACTCGCTAATCATGACAACAATATCACAAAGCATAATAATGAAAGACATTATATAAAGACAAAGGATAGAAGTACCAGTAGATTAAACGAGTTTCGAATACAAAAGTGACAATTTTAAACTCCAGACCACTCCTAATACACTCTTTGGCATTCTTCTCCGGGTACTAGGTTTCCCGCACGGAATTGAAGACCTTAAAAGTATGACTAATATTGTAGAAAGAGAGAGAGAAGTGAATTAAAGTGTGTGTAAAAATGGATGACAAAAGCCCTTTAAATAGACTTGAAAATTGCATGCATACTGGCAGTCCGTATGGCAGATCGTATGGCCAGACCGTATGGGCTGGCAACCCGTTTTGCATGGCTGTTTGCTCAGACCGTATGGCAGGCTGTTTTTCACACTGGTAGGCCGTATGGCAAGCCGTATAGCCTTCCCTGGTTTTCTATTTTCACTAGATCGTAACTTGATTTCCTTAGTTTCTCGTATTTCACCGTTTTCCCTTTAGAATCTTCGTTTTAGCTCCGATTCTCTTGATTCCCTTTGCACCGTCTTCGTAATTACTTAATCTTCAATTTCTTTCAACAAAGCGGGTATTTTGGTGATAAATCTTGGAACTTTATTGTTTTTGGGCCTCAATACCGGAGTGAACACGTGACTTTTTAGCCGATATCAGGTTGCCTCCCGAGAAGCGCTTTTGTTTAAGGTCGTTGGCTCAACCATAATGATGCCTAATAAGCATACATTCCCCTCTGGTAGTTGTAATCGTGGTCTTATCGAAGGAATGTGAGTCTTGGTGGATAGATTCGGATAAAGTGTCGGACCAAAAGTGGTAGCAGATCCGGTATTTCTCTTGAAGATCTTCTGAAGGAGAGATAATGTTCGGTTTCAGCTCGTGACAAATCTTGAAGTCCAATTAGAATATGATCTACGGCTCTGCTGATTGATCCATGAATGTCAATCATCGAGGCAGTGCTCGTAGTGATTGTTTCTCCGACGGGATGTTCATTTCGGAGATCTTCAAATTATGTCAGAAATTGTATCTTTGGTGTCCCAAAATCTTCTGAACGGTGATCTCCACAGTAGGAGTCTATAGTTTTGCACAAATTTGTCAAGAGGCGAAGCTGAAAAGAAGTGAAAAGAAATCCTGACCCAAGCATTAATGTTACAATTTTGGAATATATCTCCCAACATCCAGCTTTGAATGTGAAACTAGGATTCGTGGATTCGTGGAAGATACGTGCTATCTAGTTCCTAACAAAGGTGGTAATATTGACTCGGTCTTATTCCAGGTGTGAGAATGGATTGTTGCGTCTTCCTTCTTCCGTTAATACTTCTCGTAACTCCTTGATAATCAGATCAGTGTGGTGACCAAGTGTTGCGTAAATCACTAGTCTGTCTAGTGTGCTTTCAAAATTATCTTTTTTAAGAGAATGAAGAGGCTGTGAATATCTTCAATCATTTTCAAATCAGAGTAATAAGTCGGGCGACCGGTGGAAAGATCCATATGCTTCCGGATGAGAGTCGGTAGTGCTCGTTGGTTTGCTAAGAACGGAAGTGCAGATCCGGCTAAGGCATTGTAGACCTTAGAGTAAATGATCTTCCGATCTCGACAAAATCTTGTCTCAAGAATAGTGTGAACCACTGAATTGTGATCTCGTTGCCTTTCTTCATGGTAGATATGATCGTGAAGAGTATTGATAAAGTCTTGAATGCGTCCTTCTAATATTTCAACATCATCATCTTCTCTCTGTAGATAAAGGTTATATTCATCTTCGATAGCCTTGATCCGTTCCTTTAAACGTTGTGTGAAAACAATTATTGATTGACGGATGGCTTCGAGAATATCTTCAAATTCTTCGGTGTCATTGATGAAGGTTATCATGTCGGTGTGATTAGATATGACCTGAATCTGATCTGAAGAAGAGTCCGGCTCCTCCTGATCTGGTTCAAGTAGAGAATATGAATCATCCAGTATATCTTCAGTTTGCTCTTCCTCGTCATCATCGGTATAGCTTGCATCTATGGATTCGTCTGATGAACGGGTTTCTTCAGTATTCTGGTGTTTCACTTCGACACTTGAAGGGTCAATATCTGTATCTTTAATCTTAGCCTTATCAGTCTTCTTCTTGAAACAAATAATTAAAATGTGATCCTCCGTCTCTAGCCTAGTTAATTCTTCGTGACAATTGGAATTTTCTTCCAAGCTTAGAGAGGATTCTATCGTAGTTTCTTTTACGTCTCCCATTTCCTCTTCCTCCTCAGATTCTTCTTCTTCCTCTATTTCTTCACTGGGATCCTCTTCTTCCATTTCTAGGTCGTCAACAGACTGTGATTCGACACCCATTTCGATATCATCGGCTGGTGGTGGGGACTCATCATCGAAAGTGATCCGTCCGGTGGAAATAGCAAACACCTGTCCAGAAAGATCGGTAGGTCGGTCAATTTTCAAGGTAACGCTCTCCCCATGTGATCGCAAGATCAAAGTTTGATTGTACACATCAATGACAGTCCTAGCCGTGTTCATGAAAGGTCTCTGTAATACTATCAGCGTATATAGATCTTCCTTAATGTCCATCACCACAAAATCCGTAGGATACAAGAATTTGTCAACTTTCACCAAGACGTTCTCAACTATACCCTTATGATATCAAATTGTGTGATCGAAAAGTTGGATTGTCATTTTAGTTGGTGACAAGTCTCCTAACTCTAATCTCTTGTAGAGAGAGTAGGGGATTAGGTTGATACTTGCTCCTAAATCTGCTAGAGCATGAATGGTTCCAGATTGGTAGATTGAACACGGGAAAATGCATCAGCCCGTATCTTCTAGATTTTGTGGTAGAGAGTTTCTGAGTAATGCCGAGCATTATTCACTCAGTGGAATTTTGTTGGAATCTGGTATCTTTTCCTTTGTAGAGAGAAGCTTTCGAATATATCTCTTCTATTTAGGAACTTTGGACATGGTGTCTAGGAATCTTCCATCAAGTTTGTAGGTATCAAGCTTGGATGGTTCTTCCAGTAGCCTTCCAGGATAAGGTATACGAATCAGAGTTTGAGTGGGCAGCTTCTGAGTATACGTCGATTTTTTCTTGAACCTAGCTGACCTTCTCCGTGGTTCTTCTGCTGGGATTATGGAGTCCATTTGCTTAGCTTCCTATATGTGGGGATTTTAGATAGTATTACTAAGTAATCTTCCTTGTGGTCGGGTTTTAAGGCGTTGTGATAACTGTCTGAGCAACGTTTCTAGACTTTTGAGCAGAGCCAATTGGTTTCGCATGAGTATCTCCATCTGGTCTTGTCTAGACGTGGTTCTCTGATTTAGCTGTTGAAAGGACCCGTCCTAATCCACCTGGACGAAGTCATCAACATTTGGTCCCATTGCGATGATCGGCTCCAAGTAATGTCCTTATATTGAGCAAATGCACAGCGGAAGACTTAATTCGTACCTGAGAATAAACATGCTTTAAAGTGTCAACCAAAAGGTTGGTGAGTTCATAGGTTTATCATAACAATCATTTCAATATGTTAATAGACCACAAGATTTCATAATCATAAACATAATACACTCGCAAGTGTATGTAAAGCATTCTAAGTGGTTGAGCACTTGGTAACCATACTTAACATTTAATCAACGTCGCATATTCCCTTTATTATGAAATCTTTCTACACCGTACCAAGTGTAGTCACCAAAACGAAGTACTGTGCAACCGTTGAATACTGGTCGTCCAGTCCGGTTGGGGTTGTCAGGCCCGATAGATCTATCAACAGGATTCGCATTTACAATACCCATGTAAATAGTAGTTACCAAGCTACAGGGAAATATGCCAGTGGTACAACTCAACGTAGAATATATTTTTATGTACTTGCGTCTATTTTGTAAACATTTATAAAAGCAGCGCATGTATTCTCAGCCCAAAAATATATATTGCAAAAGCAATTAAAAAGGGAGCAAATGAAACTCACTTTTGCCTTGAAGGTATTTAATTCGACTTGGTCTCCGATAGATATCACGAACCTAACCATATATATAATATATCAACATATTTTCTTTTTAAGTAATCGTTACATATATATATACTTTTAATACTTTTAATATTTTCTTAGTCCGTAGTTAGCAGTCCGATATTAGTGGTCTATAATTAGTTGCTTAAATAAAATAAATAAAGACCCCATCGTATTCGTATTGATCAGAATTAATCTCGACCCATGGTACCATGTTGTCAAATGACGTGTTGCGTACATAAAGTACCGTGTTGTCAAATGACGTGTTGCGTACAATCATGAGGTCTTATGATTAATCTTCTCGTGTTGTTTACGGGTGGTCCTGAAATATATAAAATCAAATCATAAGTAAATATATATGAAATATCATATTAATTAGAAATATATGATTAATTTAATTTTTTTCCAAATATTTTCGTAGCTAAACTAGCTTCGGATACCCGATCTTGTTTTAGTCGTAGTTTCTTCATTACAACTCCGTTTTTGTTGGTTCAACTTGCCACTTCCTTGGATCGAGTCAAATTTTAAGAATATGAACTGAAAATACCTTAGGTTGTATTCGAAATCACAGATTATAGGTCAAACTTTGGTGAAACTTATGAAAGTGATCATTTTCCATCATAAAAACAACATTTAATGATCATTTTTCTAAAAATACTTACACTTTGAGTTAAACCATGAAATTTTTATGTGTTAACATATTCATAAGAAATATCATTTTTCCAGAACATAAACTTCCAATTCAAAGTTCAAGATAGTTTTAATTATCCAACCCAAAACAGTCCCCAATTGCACTCCGACGACGTAGATTCAATTTTTAAGATGTTCTTTGTAAAACCAAGTTATATCTTGTTAAGTTAGCATATCATTATGATATATTACAGGTCTTGAAGTGTTTTAAAAGTCAAGTTAGAAGGATCTATTTAGTTTGCGAACAAGTTTGAAATCATTCAAACTATGTTCTTGTTGTTAAAATTTTACAACACAAAATAAGATAGCTATATAAATATGAATCGAATAAGGTTATGAACAAGGTTACTACCTCAAGTTACTTGGACAAAGTTACTGTAAAAGATGAGAAAAATCTTAGAACCAAAAGAGTGGTGGAGTTGGATTGAAAGGTTGGAAGTAAACTTGTTTACTTGAAAGGATTTTTGAAGTGTTCTTGAATGGATTTTCTTATGATGATTAAGGGTTGTTTTTGAAGCTAGATCTTCATGATTATTTGCTGAGATTGTGAAGAACACTTAAGGTTCCTAAGAGTGTGTTTTTGGTTAGAGAAAATGTGTAGTAAAAATGAAAATGGAATGGAGTATAAATGGTGGTGAAAAGATGTATAAATTTGTAATATTGTGCAAAAGTCTTGTAATATGCCAAATTGATTAATCATGCATGCTAAAATCCAAAATTGGCTGACTCATGGCTGCTAATAAAGTGATTGTGATGTGTATATACCAATAGTAAATACGTATAGAAGCTGGGTATGATACGGGTACATATACCCTAGATATACGTATAAAAATCTTGAGAAAACGGAACGAGGATTCAAATATAGCTATCTTTTGTAAATATACTTACATTGTTTTATGTATATAAATCTTTTAAAAGTGATAAAATACATATCTATACGATACATGTATAAGCATTATAAGTTTTAAGTATTTAAGTCGAAGAACGTCACATATAGTTATCGTTTTGAAAACTTAAGTTAGTAGTTTCAAAATATACTTATAACTCATTGTTATTAGTACACAATGAGATGTTAAAACATTCTTAGATCATGTTAAATATATAAAAATACATATATATACACAAACGTATAATTATCGTATGTTATATAGTTTGTGATATCATCGGTCAAATTGGACGGTCAAACGTTGTGTAAAACTCTTTTCAAAAACATAAGTCTCAACAATTTAGATTGCTTATCATGTTGGTAAGGTTTAATTTATGTAAATATTAATCTTATAGGTGTAAAACGATCGGAAAAATCCGGGTCGTTACAGTACCTACCCGTTAAATAAATTTCGTCCCGAAATTTTAAAGTTGTACCTATTTTGCGTTCTCGGGAAACAAATGTGGGTACTTTTGTTTCATCTGATCCTCTCATTCCCAAGTAAACTCGGGACCTCTTCAAGCATTCCAACGAACCTTAACGATTGGTATGTTGCTCTGCTTGAGTCGTTTAACTTCACGGTCTATGATTTCGACTGGTTCTTCTATGAATTGTAGTTTCTCATCGACTTGGATTTCTTCAAGAGGAATGGTGAGATCTTCCTTTGCAAGATATTTCTTGAGGTTTGAGACGTGAAATGAATTATGTACTCCGGCGAGTTGTTGTGGTAACTCGAGTCGATAGGCTACCGGTCCGATACGTTCGATGATCTTGAACGGGCCTACATACCTTGGGTTCAGTTTACCCCTTTTTCCAAAACGTATTACACCTTTCCAAGGTGACACCTTTAGCATAACCATGTCAACGATCTGAAACTCTAATGGTTTCCTTCGGACATCCGCGTAGCTCTTTTGGCGACTACGGGCTGTTTTCAATCTCTCCTTGATTTGTACTATCTTCTCAGTCGTTTCGTGTATGATCTCGGGACCAGTTAATTGTCGATCTCCTACTTCATTCCAATAGATAGGGGATCTACACTTCCTTCCATACAGTGCTTCAAATGGTGCAGCTTTAATGCTCGCATGATAACTGTTATTATACGAGAATTCTGCTAATGGTAGATACTTATCCCATCCGTTTCCAAAATCAATCACACATGCCCTGAGCATGTCTTTAAGAGTCTGAATTGTTCATTCACTCTGCCCTTCAGTTTGTGGATGATATGCGGTGCTTATATCCAAACGAGTTCCCAGGGCCTCCTGTAGTGATTGCCAAAACTTTGATGTAAATCTACTATCACGATCGGATATAATGGAAATAGGTATTCCATGCCTTGAAACAATTTCCTTTATGTATAATCGTAATAGTTTCTCCATTCTATCTGTTTCCTTTATAGGCAAGAAATGTGCAGATTTGGTGAGACGATCAACTATTACCCAAATGGTGTCATAACCCTAGGCAGTCTTAGGTAACTTTGTGATGAAATCCATGGTAATACCATCCCATTTCCATTCTGGAATTTCTGGTTGTTGAAGTAACCCTGACGGCTTCTGGTGTTCTGCTTTGACTTTGGAACAAGTTAAACATTCCCCAACATATGTTGCAACATCTGTCTTTAAATTAGGCCACCAATAATGCGTCTTAAGATCTTGGTACATCTTTCCAACTCCAGGATGTATCAAGTATCTTGTCTTGTACACCTCATTCAATATCAACTTCCTTAATCCACCCAACTTCGGTACCCAAATACGGTTTGCAAAATATCGAATTCCGTCTTCCCGTATAACGAGTTGCTTCGCATACTTCTTCATTATTTCATTTCCTATGTTTTCTTTAGTAAGAGCTTCTCGTTGAGCCTCTTTGATTTGTGAGTTGAGATTCATGCGAATTTTTATGTTCATCGCTCGTACTCGAATTGGTTCTCGTTCCTTTCTGCTTAAAGCGTCGGCCACTACATTCGCTTTCCCGAGATGATAGCGAATCTCACAATCATAGTCGTTTATCAGCTCGACCCACCTACGTTGCCTCATGTTCAGCTGTTTCTGATCGAAAATATGTTGAAGGCTTTTATGATCAGTAAACACAGTGCATTTAACCCCATATAAATAGTGTCTCCATATCTTCAATGCAAACACTACTGCTCCCAATTCTAAATCATGCGTCGTATAATTCCGCTCGTGAATCTTCAATTGTCGGGATGCGTATGCTATAACTTTCTTCCGTTGCATAAGGACGCAACCAAAACCTTGTCGCGAAGAGTCACAATATATCTCAAAATCATCGTTCCCTTCAGGTAACGATAAAATAGGTGCTGTAGTCAACTTCTTCTTCAGTAATTGAAATGCACTTTCCTGCTCAGAAGTCCATTCGTACTTCTTCCCTTTTTGCGTTAACGCTGTTAATGGTTTAGCTATTCGGGAAAAATCTTGAATAAACCTTCTATAATAACCAGCTAAACCCAAAAATTGGCGTATCTGTGTTGGTGTCTTAGGAGTCTCCCATTTTTCAATGGCCTCAATTTTAGCTGGATCAACCTGAATTCCTTTGCTACTAACAACATGACCAAGAAATTGCACTTCTTTTAACCAAAATGCACACTTAGAAAATTTGGCGTATAATTGTTCTTTTCTTAACAATTCTAATACCAATCTTAAATGCTGTTCATGCTCTTGCTCACTCTTGGAATAGATAAGAATATCGTCAATGAAAACGATAACAAACTTATCTAAATACGGACTACAAACTCGATTCATGAGGTCCATGAATACAGCTGGCGCATTCGTTAATCCAAACGGCATGACCAAAAATTCATAATGACCGTAGCGTGTCCGAAAAGCAGTTTTCGAAATATCTTCTTCTTTGACGCGTAGTTGATGATAGCCCGACCTTAGGTCGATTTTCGAGTAAACACATGATCCTTGCAATTGATCAAATAAATCATCAATTCTCGGTAGTGGATACCGATTCTTGATAGTTAACTTATTTAATTCACGATAATCTATACACATTCGGAAAGATCCATCTTTCTTCTTGACGAATAAAATCGGAGCTCCCCACGGTGAAGTGCTCGGTCGAATGAAACCACGGTCCAGTAATTCTTGTAACTGGCTTTGTAACTCTTTCATCTCAGATGGTGCAAGTCTATATGGAGCACGAGCCACTGGTGTAGCTCCTGGTACTAGATCTATTTGAAATTCTACAGATCTAAATGGAGGTAATCCCGGCAACTCTTCCGGAAAGACTTCAGGAAAATTTCTTGCCACAGGCACATCATTGGTGCTCTTCACTTTCTCCTTCGTTTCGACTTTATTAACATGTGCTAAGATAGCATAGCACCCTTTCTTCAAGCACTTTTGAGCTTTCAAACAACTAATGAGTTTTAGCTTTGAGTTACCCTTCTCTCCATAAATCATTACTGGCGTTTTATCCTTACGAGGAATGCGAATTGCCTTCTTGGCACACACAACTTCAGCTCCTATTTTGGACATCCAGTCCATGCTGACTATTACATCAAAACTTCCTAATTCTATGGGTATCAAATCAATCTTAAATATTTCTCCGGCTAAATTTATTTTACAATCACGGCAAATTTTATCGGCTTTAATTAGTTTACCATTAGCTAACTCAATCATGTACTTAGCATCTAGAGGTAATGATGAACAATTCAATTTAGTGTAAAAGTCTCTACTCACGTAACTTCTATCGGCACCAGTATCAAATATAATAGATGCGGATAAGTTATTAATGGTAAACATACCCGTAACAAGCTCCGGGTCTTCACACGCCTCTCTAGCATTAATAACAAATGCTCTTCCACGTGCAGATCCATTATTCTTCTCTGGATTCAGACACTGGCTCTTATAATGACCCTGTTTCCCACACCCATAACAGGTAACAGTGGCCAAGGCAGTTCTATTTGCATTAGTGGCAGGAGTCTTGGTGCCATTTGTATTTGTAACAGGAATCCGACAATCTTCAGCAAGATGACCCCTTCGATTACAATTTTTGCACACCACATTACAATAACCAGAGTGATGTTTGTGGCATCTGTTACATAAAGGATTTCGTCCTTTGTAACCTGAGTTTGAACCGCTACCCGCACCTTGCGTGGTTTCTTGTTTCTTGTTGGATTGTTGATGATTACCTTCCCACTTTCTTTTGTTTCCCGATGTCTTGACATCGGTGTTCTTATCCAGAATAATCTGGTCCATCAATTCGTTCGCCATGGTGATAGCTTCATGAATAGTCTTAGGTTTGGATGCTGTAACATTTGCCTTGACCTTTTTAGGCAAACTGTCTTTGTACAGTTCAATCTTCCGTTCTTCGGTTGGTACCAATTCCGGACATAGCAAAGCTAATTCCATGAATTGCTGATTGTAGTTGGTGAGTTCAGTACCAATAGCTTTCAGGCTTCGTAATTTAGTTTCCAACTTCCTAACCTCGTTCCTTGGACAATATTCGTTGATTAGCATTGTTTTGAATTCTTCCCAAGGAGTATCATAAGCTACATCTCCTCCTACGGCCTTCACATAGTTTTTCCACCACGTGAGTGCACTATCTTGTAGGGTGCACGATGCATACTTGGTCATGTCCTTCTCAATACAACCACTGATTTTAAACACAGACTCAATCTTTTCGATCCACCGGGTTAAACCGACCGGTCCTTCTGTTCCACTGAATGATGAGGGCTTGCAACCTTGAAAAGTTTTGTAAGTGCACCCCACACTAGGATTTGGGTTAACTGCAGCACCTCTTGCAGCCTCGATCCATAACATTCTGTCGTTCACTCGCTGATTGATGAGTTCCTGGATTTCTTGTTCCGTCATTCGGTTCAATCGCGCCATAATTTTCAATAAGAATGAAAAAAATAATTATTCACATGAAATATTATAGATGTAGTATGTATTTACAGTACATCGTAGCTTATTAATAATATGAACCAGTTATTATTATAAAAGCCTTTTCTTCTTATTAGCGTTTTATAATTTTATCTAGGGTAGTACCTACCCGTTAAAGTTCATACTTAATAGCTTAGTACAGAAATCAATTACTATCACCCAAATAATACTCAACCATGGAAAATTATTGCATTTCACACTTCACTATTTTACATATGCTTATCTTACATCAAACATTAAGCAAACCACACTAGTAATATTATACAAAACGTTATATGATCCCATGGTTTAAAACAACAGCGCATCATTTAACCCAAAACGTTTGTGTTCAAAGAAATCACTTATAGGTTATCTTGACTGTCTCCCTGCGTTTTAGCTGAGGAACCGAAGAACTGGATGTCGGGATAGAACTAATAGGAATAGCGGGAATAGGTGTGGAAGTATCTGGTGGAGTTGGTGCCACAACATCCTCTCTAGACTCGGGATTTAGATTTTCCATTTCAGTAGCCTTTCGTTTCTTTCCTCGTTCGAACTTGTCTTTCGTAATTTCCTGTATTTCTTCCTCCTCAGGATCACTTTCCGGTTCCTCTTCAATTGATTCATCCGGAACTTGTGAGTCTTCCCCAAAGGTGTCGTTTTCATCATCGGATAGATTAATGACTGGAACACCATCTGAAGATTCTGGTTCGGAGTCGCTGAATGTGATAACAAGTTCTAAGCCAGACATCTATCACATAACAACTAGCACGTTAGTACCACATAATATTTACATATTAATTTTTTTTAACCAACAGGGATAAGCAATAGTTTTCGAAATCAAACACGGTCAAAGTCCAGACTCACTAATGCATCCTAACAAACTCGATAAGACACACTAATGAAAATTTTCTGGTTCTCTAAGACCAACGCTCTGATACCAACTGAAAGGACCCGTCCTAATCCACCTGGACGAAGTCATCAACATTTGGTCCCATTGCGATGATCGGCTCCAAGTAATGTCCTTATATTGAGCAAATGCACAGCGGAAGACTTAATTCATACCTGAGAATAAACATGCTTTAAAGTGTCAGCCAAAAGGTTGGTGAGTTCATAGGTTTATCATAACAATCATTTCAATATGTTAATAGACCACAAGATTTCATAATCATAAACATAATACACTCGCAAGTGTATGTAAAGCATTCTAAGTGGTTGAGCACTTGGTAACCATACTTAACATTTAATCAACGTCGCATATTCCCTTTATTATGAAATCTCACTACACCGTACCAAGTGTAGTCACCAAAATGAAGTACTGTGCAACCGTTGAATACTGGTCGTCCAGTCCGGTTGGGTTTGTCAGGCCCGATAGATCTATCAACAGGATTCGCGTTTACAATACCCATGTAAATAGTAGTTACCAAGCTACAGGAAAATATGCCAGTGGTACAACTCAACGTAGAATATATTTTTATGTACTTGCGTCTATTTTGTAAACATTTATAAAAGCAGCGCATGTATTCTCAGCTCAAAAATATATATTGCAAAAGCAATTAAAAAGGGAGCAAATGAAACTCACTTTTGCCTTGAAGGTATTTAATTCGACTTGGTCTCCGATAGATATCACGAACCTAACCATATATATAATATATCAACATATTTTCTTTTTAAGTAATCGTTACATATATATATACTTTTAATACTTTTAATATTTTCTTAGTCCGTAGTTAGCAGTCCGATGTTAGTGGTCTACAATTAGTTGCTTAAATAAAATAAATAAAGACCCCATCGTATTCGTATTGATCAGAATTAATCTCGACCCATGGTACCATGTTGTCAAATGACGTGTTGCGTACATAAAGTACCGTGTTGTCAAATGACGTGTTGCGTACAATCATGAGGTCTTATGATTAATCTTCTCGGGTTGTTTACGGGTGGTCCTGAAATATATAAAATCAAATCATAAGTAAATATATATGAAATATCATATTAATTAGAAATATATGATTAATTTAATTTTTCTCCAAATATTTTCGTAGCTAAACTAGCTTCGGATACCCGATCTTGTTTTAGTCGTAGTTTCTTCATTACAACTCCGTTTTTGTTGGTTCAACTTGCCACTTCCTTGGATCGAGTCAAATTTTAAGAATATGAACTGAAAATACCTTAGGTTGTATTCAAAATCACAGGTTATAGGTCAAACATTGGTGAAACTTATGAAAGTGATCATTTTCCATCATAAAAACAACATTTAATGATCATTTTTCTAAAAATACTTACACTTTGAGTTAAACCATGAAATTTTTATGTGTTAACATATTCATAAGAAATATCATTTTTCCAGAACATAAACTTCCAATTCAAAGTTCAAGATAGTTTTTAATTATCCAACCCAAAACAGTCCCCAATTGCACTCCGACGACGTAGATTCAGTTTTTAAGATGTTCTTTGTAAAACCAAGTTATATCTTGTTAAGTTAGCATATCATTATGATATATTACAGGTCTTGAAGTGTTTTAAAAGTCAAGTTAGAAGGATCTATTTAGTTTGCGAACAAGTTTGAAATCATTCAAACTATGTTCTTGTTGTTAAAATTTTACAACACAAAATAAGATAGCTATATAAATATGAATCGAATAAGGTTATGAACAAGGTTACTACCTCAAGTTACTTGGACAAAGTTACTGTAAAAGATGAGAAAAATCTTAGAACCAAAAGAGTGGTGGAGTTGGATTGAAAGGTTAGAAGTAAACTTGTTTACTTGAAAGGATTTTTGAAGTGTTCTTGAATGGATTTTCTTATGATGATTAAGGGTTGTTTTTGAAGCTAGATCTTCATGGTTATTTGCTGAGATTGTGAAGAACACTTAAGGTTCCTAAGAGTGTGTTTTTGGTTAGAGAAAATGTGTAGTAAAAATGAAAATGGAATGGAGTATAAATGGTGGTGAAAAGATGTATAAATTTGTAATATTGTGCAAAAGTCTTGTAATATGCCAAATTGATTAATCATGCATACTAAGATCCAAAATTGGCTGACTCATGGCTACTAATAAAGTGATTGTGATGTGTATATACCAATAGTAAATACGTATAGAAGCTGGGTATGATACGGGTACATATACCCTAGATATACGTATAAAAATCTTGAGAAAACGGAACGAGGATTCAAATATAGCTATCTTTTGTAAATATACTTATATTGTTTTATGTATATAAATCCTTTAAAAGTGATAAAATACATATCTATACGATACATGTATAAGCATTATAAGTTTTAAGTATTTAAGTCGAAGAACGTCACATATAGTTATCGTTTTGAAAACTTAAGTTAGTAGTCTCAAAATATACTTATAACTCATTGTTATTAGTACACAATGAGATGTTAAAACATTCTTAGATCATGTTAAATATATAAAAATGCATATATATACACAAACGTATAATTATCGTATGTTATATAGTTCGTGATATCATCGGTCAAATTGGACGGTCAAACGTTGTGTAAAACTCTTTTCAAAAACATAAGTCTCAACAATTTAGATTGCTTATCATGTTGGTAAGGTTTAATTTATGTAAATATTAATCTTATAAGTGTAAAACGATCGGAAAAATCCGGGTCGTTACAGCTGTTGTTGTCCTTGAATGAACTGAGTCAACTGATCATTAGTCCCGAGAGCAGGGTTAGTTACTTTTGTAATTTGGGTGGTTGGGGAATTTTCCTCAGCTGGTGGTCCAGTGAGTGGAAGTGGTTGATCGTAGGTCAATTGAGATTGTTGGGGTTGATAAGGTGGGTAAAGATAGCGAAAAGGCTGGTTGTTTCTTGAAAATTGGTTAACCCTAAGTTGTTGAATGAATCCGAGATTTAATTTACGAGCTGGGTATTGAACGTAACAGACTGAACCGTCAGGATTTTTGAACTCAACTTGATATTCTTCAGTGGGTTGCGGGTTGGTACAATTAACACAGGCCTGAACCTAGTTAACCTGATGCGGCTGCATCTTTAATTCTCCGAGTTGTTTGGCAAGAGACTCCATTTTGTCCTTGAGGGATTTGATGGCCTTCATTTGATTATTAAGTGCAGAGAGTGAGGCAGATGATGAAGTTGTTTCACCACTGTTCCAGTCATGATGATGCGTTGTCATGTTCTCGAATAACTCCCATACTTCGTCTGCGGTTTATTTCATCAGATTTCCTTGAGTTGCTGCATCGATCGTCGTCCTATGATTAACCATAAGACCATTGTAGAAGGTACAGATTTGAGTTGATCATTCTAACTGGTGATTAGGGCATTTCTTCAGTAGGGTTTTGAATCGCTCTCATGCAGTGTAAAGAGATTCATCATAACTTTGTTTAAAGTTAATGATATCATTCATAAGTTTGGTTTATTTAGAAGGAGGGAAATATTTGGTTAGAAATTTAGTAGCCATCTTCGTCCATGACGTGATGTTTGACGAACCGACAAAATCGTCATTGACGGCGCCGTCAACTTAGGTCCCGTAACGTGGTCATAAGTCTTTAAAACACAGTTTGACCAAAATATGTCGCATTCATTTCAAATATAAAGATGTTTCAAAGTTTACAAAAGTAGTTTAACAACTAGTTACTGATATTGCTCCAAATGAACATATATTTAGTCGCAATATCATTCCAAAATGTAATGTTTTTAATTGTAATTTCCTTATTTTTAGTTGTAATTGTTTAAATAAATAAGTGCAAAGACGAAAGACGAAGATCGCTCGAAACTGAAGATTTAAAGTCGAAAACGAAGATTTAAAAGGCGAAAACGTCCAAAATGCTCAAACGTACAAGTAACACTCCAAGTGGTTTAATTTATCGAAGAAAAACGTGTACGTAACACTCCAAGTGGTTTAATTTATCGAAGAAAAATGTCTAAAGATTGACAAAAGTGCAAGTCACGGAATGCAAATTACGCGATATTAAATTATACGAAAGGACGTTCAAGAAACCGGAACCGAGACATAAACCGGGCGTAAACGTACGAAACATCGGAGCCAAAATTACGAGTCAACTATGCACAAGAATATAATATAATATAATATATATATAATTTTATAAAATTATATATATATATTATATATTTATTAAATATGTCGACAAGCTAGTGTACAAAAAATATGTGAGCTGGATCTGGCGGCCATGCGATCGCATGGGAAATAGGTATAAAACCCATGCGATCGCATGGGTTACTGTAGCAAGCCAAAATTCTATAAATACCAGGCCTGTGCTCGAGCTTCAAACACACTCTTTTATATTTTCAAATTCAGTTTTTAATTTTTATTTTATGTAATTTAGTTTTAGGAGTAGGAGTAGGTTAATTTAGTGGTTACATTTCTACAAGTTTGGTTAGCGTAACGTTTATTTTACGGGTTTTCAAGTCGAATTTCTGTCCGTGTACCGCTAAGCTTTTAATTCCACTTTTTACCATTTCAACTCGATGTAAGTCTCCACTTTCTCAACCTTGTTATTATTATTTTTTTTTACTTATCGTTATTATTGTTATTATTTTTATTGTTGTTATTATTTTTATTATTGTTATCATATTTAATATTTATTTTTATCATCGTTATTATCGTTATTTATTATTTTTATTGTTATCATTTATTATTATTATTATTATTATTATTATTATTATTATTATTATTATTATTATTATTATTATTATTATTATTATTATTATTATTATTATTATTATTATTATTATTATTATTATTATTGCTACCATGTCCGTTTTATGTAATTTATATTTTTATGCCGTTATAATGTCCAATTAAATAACCATAGTGGTGACTAAAATGTAGAACCTCTGGACAAATGGATTGAACCATATTATAAAATTATGATGTAACTTTGACTATTTTTAACATTAAGTTTAATCACCGAACCATTGTTATATAACTTTATATTTTAACCTCTATCACATAATTTATTAAAATTGATAAACGAAAGTGCATTAAATTTACATAAATTATGCTTCAACACCTCGGTGATCTAGACGGACATATGGACAAATTATTGACAACAATTTAGAAGTGTGATCCGGTGGTTTGGGTAATATTATAGTTTATAATCGTGTAAATTATAAAAAGGTAAGACTGTTATAATTTTGGTTTCAACGAAAGTAAAAACTGGATTAAATCTCAATTTAAATAGTCGGGGTATAATTTAATTCGCTAGAACAAGATCGAAACGAAAGTTAGATTTAATTTTAGCTAGCTAAATCTTTATAAATCGGAAGAAATATAAGGATATATATTAAAACATCGTAACCGGACTTAAAAACAATCCATAATCCAGAGGGGACATATTTTAGTGACCACTACTTTACTTTATTTTACTTTCTATTTTTACTTTTACTGCATGTTAAATGTTATTTACTTTTTACTGTATTACTTTTTACCATATTTTAAATTCTGTTTAGTGTAAAGCCTAATCCAAAAACCCCCCTTTTAAATAGATTAACTTTTAGCGATTAAAAACTTTGAAAACTCAATTTCCCTGTGGAACGAACCGGATTTCACAACGAACTATTACTATACGGATAGGACAAAGTTGCCTATATGTGTGAAATCAATCCGAAATCATAAGAACACCATATAATCACAACCAATTCGTGTAATAAATTCAATCTAAATCCGAGAAACATAAAAGGACACGATCGAGCACATCAGTTACGTTACAACGTTTAAGTACAAATGAAACCTATGCGACACAATTTAAAGTGAAGTCAAAAGACGCTCCATGTATGCATGTATACTCGACATCCAAGCAAGTATCAAAATAGTGTGCGAAAACATGTAACACATAGCGTTCAAGGACCTGAGAAAAACATAGAAAAATATGTCAACGAAAACGTTGGTGAAATCATAGGTTTAGTAAGTATGTTGTATTGAACCACAAGATTTAATATAAAGTTGATTATCTAAATCGTTTGCATTCCAAAGTGGTTGTACGTTCGTGAGCACCCAATTATCAAGACTTAACTATTTTACGAACCCCGTTATCATAGTGTTAGAACCTACACTATACCCGAAAATATATTTCATCCGCTAACGGTAGCGAACCGTCCGAACGAGGGCGCGTCAAGCCCGTATGGATCCACACAACATAAGTTCACGTTTACACCCTACAAGTGTAACTAATGATAATTGAATTAAGGCTTTTTGTTCTAACTCACATGTGGAATATTTGTTTCCGTACTTGTGTTCAAAGTATAAAAGTATAAAACGTGTATGTTTCTCATCCCATGATTTAAAGAATAAAAGTTGTTGAAAAGATGGGACTATGATCTCACCTTGAGTGCACAAATATAAATATACTTCACAAAGTAATCGTGTGCAAGAACGAATGCTAGTCTCGACCTAAACAATAGGTTGTATCAATATCGGTAAAGTATGAAGTCGGTCAAAGTTGTTCAAATAGTCCTATGGCTCGTTATGACTCGATTATATATAGCATGTGAGTCAAGTTGTCAAGTTTCATGCAAGATATAAGTATAAAAGCATGTTAGAACGATTAAACAAAGTATTGGTTATGTTTGAAGAAAAGTCAACTTTGGTCAAGTTAAAGTCAACGAAAAAGTCAACACGTTCGGGTCGGGTCTCGGACAATTTTTCTGAGTTATATAATCATATATGAGCATGTTAGAACAAGTTACATGTTAATCGGAGGTGCGTAGCATAGTTAGAATTAAACGTGAAATGACCAAGTTGGACAGCCATTTACAGTTCATTTGGACGGCGTCCAAAATGGCTAGACGGCGTCCAAAGGTTGGGACGGTGTCCAAACACCTGAGCTGCTGCATTTGCTGAAATTTCACAAGTCTCGAACCAAAACTAATTCAAACATAAATTGTGAACCGAAAACACTTAAAACATGTATCTTATATCGTTGGAAAGGTAATTTAACGAGGAAAACAACTAAACACATTTCATAAAACAAAAACATCATTTAAAATAACCAAAATCTCGTCGAATGATCATTTAATGCTCACCATTTAATGTTTCAAGCTCATAAATGCAATTAATGATTCGGAAACTTAACACACACATATAATACGCCGTTTCGTATGTAATTATGCATACAAAACAATTAAACACTTACAAAAAACATTACAAATCATTTAATGCATCAAAATTCACATTTAAGGCTACCACACCCTAACCAAAAATCATAAACTCAATAATCATGTTAGTGAAGTTTTCTTAGTCAACCTACACATCAAAATGAAGCTAGTGATGCTAGTAACATATTTAATACATAAACTTTTAACATCTAATAATATTTAAACAACCAAATCTCAAGATCAAACTAGTCACTTTTCAAGTTCAAGCTATATGCTCAAAATGTCAAGAACGAGCAAACAAATCATATATTCATATTAGACTCGAGCCATAGACACTAACACTTTTATAAGTCAAAAACATCAAGAACAAGGAATCTAGAGTTTTTAGAAAGTTACCCAAAAGAGATGAAGTTGGTATGGAATTGAAGAGGAAGATGCAAGGATTCCAAATATGTAATTTGTTTTGATGTAAGCTTGATAGATCTATAATGGATGATGAATCTTTGATTTGGGAATTGAGAGTAAAAAGTGAAAGTAGTAAAGAAAGATGGGAGGTAAATGAGTGGAGGAAGATGGAGGTTGACCCTTTGACCTAGTCAAGACTTTGGTCACTGGGCAACATTAGTCCCTCAAGTTTAAAAGCGGGTGCGTGAATTAACCAAACAAATTACATTAAATACGTAGAGTAAACGAGAGATGTTATAATTAAATAACGGCCTTTAAAATAATTAAACGGAAAGTAAACAGAAAAAGGCGAGTTGTTACATTACCTACTCCTTAAAAGAAATTTCGTCCCGAAATTTAGGTAGATGTAGTAGGCGTTGCTTCCTTCTCGGGATCTTGCGTTGCCAACTCAACGAATAAGTGAGGATACTTTCTTTGCATTTGATCTTGTCTTTCCCAAGTAAACTCGGGTCCCCTTTTGGCATTCCAACGAACTTTGACAATAGAGATTTTGCTTTGTTTTAGCGTCTTGACGGAGTGGTCCACAATTTCAACCAGTTCTTCCACGAAATGTAGTTTGTCGTCGATAGTAAGCTCCTCGAGAGGGATGACGAGTTTAGGGTTTGGTAAGGCACTTCTTCAAGTTTGACACATGGAAAGTAGGATGAACAGAGCTTAATTGAGTCGGAAGATCTAAATGATAAGCAACGGGTCCAATACGCTCCAAGATTTCAAAAGGACCAATATATCGTGGATTTAACTTTCCACGTTTCTCGAAACGGATTGCACCTTTCCAATGTGCGACTTTTAACATTACACGATCACTCACTTGGAACTCGAGATCTTTTCGTCTAATGTCGGCATAGCTCTTTTGACGACTACGGGCCGTCCTGAGCCTATCTCGAATTTGAACGATCTTCTCGGTTGTTTCATGAATGAGTTCGGGTCCGGTGATTTGCTTGTCACCTACTTCGGCCCAACAAATAGGAGAACGACATTTGCGGCCATATAATGCTTCGAAAGGTGTGGCGTTAATACTCGTGTGATAACTATTGTTGTAAGAGAATTCGGCTAGAGGCAAATGCTTTTCCCAAGCTTTTTCGAAATCGATAACGCAAGCTTGTAACATGTCTTCCAAGGTTTGAATCGTGCGTTCGCTTTCTATGTCAGTTTGTGGACGATATGCGGTGCTCATGTCTAAACGGGTTCCCAAGGCTTCTTGCAAGGCACCCCAAAATCTAGAAGTGAAACGGGCATCTCGATCAGAAATAATCGATAAGGGTACCTGTGACGGGATATAATTTGCTTTATGTAAAGTTGTGCAAGTTTGTCCATTTTGTCGGTTTCTTTCATGGCTAGGAAGTGGGCGGATTTGGTGAGATGATCAATTATAACCCAAATGGTATCATAACCAGCCACCGTTTTTGGTAGTTTTGTGATAAAGTCCATCGTTATTCTTTCCTACTTCCATTGCGGGATTTCGGGTTGTTGAAGTAACCCGGACGGCCTTTGATGTTCGACTTTGACTTTGGAGCAAGTTAAACACTTTCCCACATAAGTAGCAACGTCCCTTTTAATGTTCGGCCACCAATATTGTTCTTTGAGATCGTGGTACATCTTACCGGCACCGGGATGAATCGAATACCTTGACTTATGGGCTTCGTCTAGAATAAGGCTTCGTAAATCCCCATAACTAGGCACCCAAATTCTTTCGGCTAAATATCGGAGTCCGGTCTCCTTAACTTCGAATCGAGAGACGAGAACGTTCAAGTGTTCGTGTGAAATATTTTCCTCTTTGAGAGCCTCATCTTGGGCTACCCGGATTTGGCTATTGAGATTGGTGTGTATGGTGATGTTTAAGGCTCGGACACGAAGAGACACCATTCTTTCCTTTTGGCTCAAGGCATCGGCTACTATATTTGCCTTCCCAGGGTGGTAACGAAGTTCACAATCGTAATCGTTCAATGTTTCAATCCACCGTCATTGTCTCATGTTTAGTTGTTTTTGATCGAAGATGTGTTGGAGGCTTTTGTGGTCGGTGAAGATGGTACTTTTGGTCCCATAAAGATAGTGTCTCCACATTTTGAGTGCAAAGACAACGACTCCAAGCTCGAGATCATGTGTCGTGTAGTTCCCTTCGTGAATTTTTAATTGTCGAGAGGCATAAGCAATGACTTTCTTTCGTTGCATCAATACACACCAAAACCATGTTTCGAGGCATCGCAATATACAACAAAATTATCATTGCCTTCGGGAAGAGACAAGATAGGAGCGGTGGTTAACTTTTTCTTCAAGATTTGAAATGCGGACTCTTGTTCGGTTGCCCAAACGAATTTCTGTCCCTTGTGAGTTAACGCGGTTAGAGGACGTGCAACCAAAGAAAAATCTTCGATGAATCTACGATAATACCCGGCGAGGTCTAAGAAATGACGATTATGAGTAGGAGTAGTAGGGGTTTCCCATTTACTAATGGCTTCGATTTTTGCGGGATCGACTTTAATACCTTGATCGCTTACAATATGACCAAAAAATTAAACTTTCTTTAACCAAAATTCACACTTAGAGAATTTGGCATAGAGTCGTTCTTGTCTCAAGAGTTCGAGCACGAGTCGGAGGTGTTGTTCGTGTTCTTCTTAGCTTTTTGAGTAGATTAAAATATCATCTATGAACACGATGATGAATTTATCGAGATACGGTTTGCACACGCAGTTCATAAGGTCCATGAACACCACCGGTGCATTAGTTCATCCGAATGGCATTACAAGAAACTCATAACTACCATAACAAGTCCGAAAAGCAGTTTTGGAGACATCTTCCCCCTTAACCCTTAGTTGATGATAACCCGAGCGGAGATCGATTTTTGAATATACACAAGACCCTTGTAGTTGATCAAAGAGGTCATCGATACGTGGAAGAGGATATCGGTTCTTAACCGTCAATTTATTTAGTTCACGATAATCGATGCACATTCGTAGGGATCCATCTTTCTTCTTAACGAATAAAATTGGAGCACCCCATGGTGAATGGCTAGGTCGGATAAAACCACGGTCAAGTAGTTCTTGAATTTGACTTTGTAATTCTTACATTTCTGATGGAGCAAGTCTATACGGTGCACGTGCTATGGGTGCGGTTCCCGAAATAAGATAGATTTGGAATTCAATCGGTCGATGAGGTGGAAGACCCGGCAATTCTTCGGGAAATACATAGGAAAAGTCACTAACAATTGGCACATCATCGATATGCTTCTCATCGGTCTCGACTTTCTTAACGTGGGCTAGGATCTCAAAACAACCTTTACGAAGATATTTTTCAACTTTAAGGTACGAGACGAGGTTGAGTTCGGTGCAACTCTTATCGCCATAGAAAATCAAAGGTTCACCATTCTCGATAGGAATTTGAATTGCTTTAAGATCACAAAGGATGTGAGATTTTGTTTTGGCTAACCAATCCATACCAATTATTACATTGAAGCTCCCTAGTTCTATAGGTATCAAGTCAATTTCAAACTCTTTGCCCAATAGGTTTAACATACACCCCTGATAAAATTTGTCGACACTCAATAGTTTTCCGTTGGCCACTTTAATGGTATAAGTAGTATCTAGTGGGAGTGGTGGAGTGCAAAAAGAATGAGTCAAGGTCTTGGATACAAAACTCTTATCGGCACCCGAATCGAATAAGCAAGAGACATAAGAGTTGTTGAGAAGAAACGTACCCGTGACTAATTCATTGTCATTTCGGGCCTCCTCTGTGTTAATGTTGAAAGCTCGGCCGCGTGCATTGGGGTTAGCTTTCTTCTTTGGGCATCGTTCTTATAATGACCCGGTTGGCCACATTCATAGCAAACACCCGTTTTTGGTGCATTGGGCCCCTTTTGAGCGATGGGAGCGGTATTTCTACACTTGTTGGCCACATGGCCACTTCTTTGACATTTGTTGCAAAATGGCTTGCCACATTCACCGTAATGATGTTTGTAGCACTTATTGCAAAAAGGTTGATTTTCGGCATAACCTTTCTTGTCGTCGGAAGTGAAAGGCTTCTTGGTGAAGTTGTTGTTGTTGTTGTTGCTTGATTGAGAGGCTTCCCACTTTCTTTTGTTGCCACCAGATTTATCCTCGGCCTTTGGTGCCGGTACATCGATTTCATCCACCGTTTCTATCAATTGGGGGGCCATCTTTAAAGCCTCTTGTAGGTTAGCGAGTTTGGATGACATTACCCCGTGTTTAATGCTCTTAGGGAGGCCATCCATGTAAAGTTAAACCCTTAGGGACTCGGGAGTCACGAGGGCCGGACACATTAGGGCTAGCTCGGCAAACCATTGATTATAAGCTTTAAGGTCATTTCGGACCGCTTTTAAACTTTTTAGCTCGTTTTCGAGCCTTCGAGTCTCTTCATGTGGGAAGTATTCGGTGATCATCTTTTCTCTAAAGTCGGCCCAAGAGAGTGAGTGGGCTTCATCGGTACCCACCGATTGTACATATATATTCCACCATGTGAGAGCGATACTGACGAATGTGTGGGTAGAATACTTGACCTTATCTTGGTCCCGGCAACCGCTTATGCTAAAAACGGCTTCCGTTTGTTCAAACCACCAGGTGAGAGCAACCGGTCCCCCTGTTCCATCAAAAGTGTGAGGTTTTCACCCCAGGAAATTCTTGTAGGAGCATCCCTCATTTGAATTACCGGCTCCGTGGTTGTTGTTGTTGTTGTGGTTGTTGTTATTGTTGTTGGAGGAGTGACCGGCCATGGCCGCATCTACGGCGGTGGCTATCATTCGTTGAAGAGCTTGTTCGGGAGTTTCGGGAGGAGTATTGCGTTGACCTCGGCGAGCCATTGTTCCTTCAAGACACAAGAATATTGTTGATTAGTATTCTCAATAATACTAATCGTGATATGGAATAAAGATAGAGAGAAAATTTTCCTTGACCCGCCCTCAATTCTTTATGTTATAATGTCGGAACGTCCATATGAGTCACCGTAATATAATCCCGGCAATTATATTACCCTAATTCATATGTGCATTCGACATTACCTCATAAGGTCAAGATGGCGTGCAACCAAATTAAACTATGTGAGATGAAGATGAAACAGGAGTTAGATACGAATACAAGTATACAATATAAATGCGCAAGTAGTCAAGCAATTCCTACTTCAAGTCTATATGCCGGTTGTAGTCTAGACTCACTAATGCACCCTATGACTCGGGGTTGACACCAATGAACTCTAAATCCCTACAACCAACGCTCTGATACCACATGTGACGACCCGACAAAATCGTCATTGACGGCGCCGTCAACTTAGGTCCCGTAACGTGGTCATAAGTCTTTAAAACACAGTTTGACCAAAATATGTCGCATTCATTTCAAATGTAAAGATGTTTCAAAGTTTACAAAAGTAGTTTGACAACTAGTTACGTTACAACGTTTAATTACAAATGAAACCTATGCGACACAATTTAAAGTGAAGTTAAAAGACGCTCCATGTATGCATGGTATCAAAATAGTGTGCGGAAGCATGTAACACATAGCGTTCAAGGACCTGAGAAAAACATAGAAAAATCTGTCAACGAACACGTTGGTGAAATCATAGGTTTAGTAAGTATGTTGTATTGAACCACATGATTTAATATATAGTTGATTATCCAAATCGTTTGCATTCCAAAGTGGCTGTACGTTCACGAGCACCCAATTATCAAGACTTAACTGTTTTACGAACCCCGTTATCATAGTGTTAGAACCTACACTATATTCGAAAATATATTTCATCCGCTAACGGTAGCGAACCGTCCGAATGAGGGCGCGCTAAATCCGTATGGATCCACACAACATAAGTTCACGTTTACACCCTACAAGTGTAACTAATGATAATTGAATTGAGGCTTTTTGTTCTAACTCGCATGTGAAATGTTTGTTTCTGTACTTGTGTTCAAAGTATAAAAGTATAAAATGTGTATGTTTCTCATCCCATGATTTAAAGAATAAAAGTTGTTAAAAAGATGAGACTATGATCTCACCTTAAGTGCACGAATATAAATGTACTTCACAAAGTAATCGTGTGCAAGAACGAATGCTAGTCTCGACCTAAACAATAGGTTGTATCAATATCGGTAAAGTATGAAGTCGGTCAAAGTTGTTCAATTAGTCCTATGGCTCATTATGACTCGATTATATATAGTATGTGAGTCAAGTTGTCAAGTTTCATGCAAGATATAAGTATAAAAGCATGTTAGAACGATTAAACAACGTATTGGTTAAGTTTGAATAAAAGTCAACTTTGGTCAAGTCAAAGTCAATGAAAAAGTCAACACATTCGGGTCAGGTCTCGGACAATTTTTCTGAGTTATATAATCATATATGAGCATGTTAGAACAAGTTACATGTTAATCGGAGGTGCGTAGCATAGTTAGAATTAAACGTGAAATGACCAAGTTGGACAGCCATTTGCAGTTCATTTAGATGGCGACCAAAATGGCTGGACGACGTCCAGTAGTGTAGGACTGGACAGCGTCCAAAGGTTGGGACGGTGTCCAAACACCTGAGCTGCTGCATTTGCTGAAATTTCACAAGTCTCGAATCAAAACTCATTCAAACATAAATTGTGAACCGAAAACACTTAAAACATGTATCTTATATCGTTGGAAAGGTAATTTAATGAGAAAAACAACTAAACACATTTTATCAAACAAAAACTTCATTTACAATAACTGAAATCTCGTCGAATGATAATTTAATGCTCACCATATAATGTTTCAAGCTCATAAATGCAATTAATGATTAGGAAACTTAACACACACATATAATACGCCGTTTCGTAGGTAATTATGCATACAAAATTACTAAACACTTACAAACAACATTGAAAAGCATTTAATACATCAAAATTCATATTTAAGGCTACCAAACCCTAACCAAAAATCATAAACTCAATAATCATGTTAGTGAAGTTTTCTTAGTCAACCTACACATCAAAATGAAGCTAGTGATGCTAGTAACACATTTAATACATGAACTTTTAACATCTAACAATATTTAAACAACCAAATCTCAAGATCAAACTAGTCACTTTTCAAGTTCAAGCTATATGCATAAAAGTTCAAGAACGAGCAAACAAATCATATATTCATGTTAGACTCGAGCCATAAACACTAACTAACACTTTTATAAGTCAAAAACATTAAGAACAAGTAATCTAGAGTTTTTAGAAAGTTACCCAAAAGAGATGAAGTTGGTATGGAATTGAAGAGGAACATGCAAGGATTCCAAATATGTAATTTGTTTTGATGTAAGCTTGATAGATCTATAATGGATGATGAATCTTTGATTTGGGAGTTGAGAGTAAAAATTGGAAGTAGTAAAGAAAGATGGGAGGTGAATGAGTAGAGGAAGATGGAGGTTGACCCTTTGTGAAATGACCCGTTCATATCGATTATAAATGATTCACATTAGTTGATTACATTGTGTAATGACCATGAAAATTTTGACTAATTTTAAACCAACTCTTGATACGATATTATCTTTTTGACACGATAAGAAAAGCCTGTTAGGTTTAGTCTCAAAAATTTTGAACTGTTTCATATATTCAATTGACCTTCGACTGTTCTCGACGATTCACGAACAATTAATCATATATTCATATATGTGTGTATGTCTATATATATATATATATTTATAATTTCTATTCATATTTATTATTATATTGTAATGTATAAATAGTAAGTGTATATAATAATTGGAAATAATAAAATAAAAAAAAATAAGTTGTTATTAAAAAATATATATATATATATATATATATATAATTTATATACAAAATTAATAATTAGATGTATATTGTATGATATTAAAATGTATAAATAGTAAATATTCAATATATGATATTTTATATATATATATATATATATATATATATATATATATATATATATATATATATATATATATATATGTTACATAATATTACATAATTAAAATTGTAATATTAATATATGAAATTACAAGTTAAAATATATTTATTATATTATATTAATATTGTTATTAGTACTTTCATTATTATCATTAAAATAAATATCAATGTTAATATCAATATTATGAATATTATTAATTTAGCATAATATAGATATAAAATTTGATATATTGAAATTGTTATGTCATTATTAATATTACTAATATTATTGTTATTATTATTAAGATATATATTAATTATCATTTATTATTAATATTATTATTATAAATATGGGTTTAGTTATTAATATAATTATTATTTAATATTATTATTATTAATATTATTAATATTTCTATTATTATTATCATTAGTATTTTTATTATTATATATATATATATATATTATTAATTAATAATACTGAAAAAGAATAATCAGATAAAACAGAAAATTCGTACAAATCAGTTAGGAATCGCTATCTGATCTTTTCAATTTGTCTGATTAATTGTACCAATCGATTCCATATTCAATACAACCAAAATCAGTTGAACGTAGTTATCTGTTTCATTTCTTCTCATTGAAAATTCTGTCCTTCCTATCTAATTCTTGTTACAAGTCGATATCATCATCACTACAATACAAACTAGATTGATTATTGAAACAGCATCAAAATTTTATTCTTTGTTCCCTGAATTCGTGTGAGACTGTTGAGGAATCGATTAATATCATGGAAGATTACAAAATCAATTGCAGGCCATTTTCTTTCTTTATTTTCTTTTTCTTCTTCCTCTGATTCTAATTGATTTCGTATGTCGACTCCAATTCACTACAAACCAACATCTAGCAAATTCAGTTGCATATCAACTTCAGCTTTATATTTCTTTATTGTCCTTTACTGCTCGAAATTGAATTTAATCACAGATATAAAAGAAAATCTGTTAGAAATAAATATCAAATAAGTGTACGATTTTGTTACAGGTCATAATCTAATTTTATTTTTCTTGTTTTCTTCTTCATGGCTCGAATACTTCCGTCGATAACGATCACCACCTTTCTCCTTATATATGGATATACATATCTGTTACATTACAGAGAGAGATAGAGATCACACGCGTTTGGCATCAACCATCGGTTACAACCATCGTTAACCACAGGAACAAACCCACTAAAACATTCACACCAAACCACCAACCTAAACGAACACCATGGAATCATTTCTATATATATATATATATGTATATATATATATATATATATATATATATATATATATATATATATATATATATATATATATATGTATGTATGTATGTATGTATATATATATATATATATATATATATATATATATATATACATTCGCATACATACTAGCTATATACAATTACATACCTTCCATTTACCACCATAACACCTTCATTATTTATTCAATCATCATCTCCACCGAACTCTCCTCAACAACACCACAACACTGCTACACTCTTTTTCTCCTATTTATTTTCGTGAAACCACCTCAAACAGCCACAATCAAACACCATCGCCATGTTATTATTTTTTTTCTTCTACTTCTTCACCTTCGTGAACCAGGATCAAAAGGTTACTATTATTCGCTATTCTTCTGTGTATATACGATCACCATCAGACCACCTCCATTAATCAAATTATGTTTCCTATCTTCTTGTTCCTGTTACCTGTTGCAACCGAGACCCTAAACACCATGCTACCAGCTGCGTATATTTTTTTCCCTCTTCCAAACTTTTACAGCGAATCTAATATGAATATTGAGATGATATTAAAAGTTTAATAAAGGCAAGCATGAGTGCTCTATCTTTTTCTGTTGGCCGACAAACCCCACTTGATTATTAGAAGTATAGATGATAATGGAGAATGATGAATGAATGGACATACGTTTACTTTTCTCTGGCTCCTGTGCGTGTTCCTTTCCCCTAATATGGTAGACAAATTACTAAAAATTTAAACCCCACAAAGAATGGTAACTCTCCAGCTGCTTGATTAAGTCACGATATTTTTTTTTGTTTCCTACTACCTGTCTGTTTCTTTTGAAAACTGAAGACCTATTCACCCTAATTAATTTATGATACCAAACCGTAATTAGATTTGGCCGAAGTCAATTAATTTCAGTTGGGTCGTGAAATAAGGGTGTCGATTAGGCTGCCATGTACCTGGGCCTTGTTTTATAATTGGGCCGAGACCTAGCCTGATAGTCGTGATCCAGTTTCTTTTGTTACTTCCTGTTAGAATGAATGTCATATGCTATACGAACTTATTTCAGTTTCTTTCCTTCAGTTTCGCTTGATAACCTGATCCAAACCACCATCATAAAAACACCTAATGCCACAATGTTTCTGTTAATCCACCAAACAACTTCGAACCCATATTGATCTTGTTATTGTCCGTTATATTTCCTAGTCGAATAAATTGAAACCAAACACCCACCTGCAACAAGCTTATTGTTCCTGTTTCATTTCAAAGTTGCTACAGCAGTTTTTGCTACTGCTATTCGAAGAAACCCTCACCACTTGCAATTCCGCTACTCATTTTTCTGTTTCTGTGATGTTACACTAATGATGACTCGATGATAAGTAAACAACGTATAATGATATTGATGATATCACGATCATGATGATGAGGTTAGACGATTATGAGTAACATGATATTGATGATCGTGATGTTAACTGGTTAATGATAATGACGATTAAGATGTAAGATGATGGGTGAATGATATCATGATAAAAGATAAGATTATGATTATGATAATGGTATATGAATGGTGATAGACAAGAATACAGTAATTTTATTTTGGGGAAGATATACAAAAATCGAATTAAGGGTTAAGAAAATTTAATGTTCAAATTAATCAGAAATGAACGAGCAGAGGAGTGGTTCGAGTGTGTTGACGGGGAACGAGAGGTCGGGGGTTCGACCCTAGGCAGGGGCGTTATTTTTTTAAAAGGCCTATTCCTTGAGGTAGCTATCTTATTATTATTATTATTATTATTATTATTATTATTATTATTATTATTATTATTATTATTATTATTATTATTATTATTATTATTATTATTATTATTATTATTATTATTATTATTATTATTATTATTATTATCATTATTATTATCATTAATATTATTATTATTACAGTATTATTATTACTACAAACATAATAACATTATATTTACATATAACAAATTCTGATTTAATAATATAATACTAATTATATAGATATATATGTATTAGTATAACTATATGTATAAATATTAATATACAAAATAAATAAATAAATAAATAAATAATATATATATATATATATATATATATATATATATATATATAACCTTTGAAATAACAAATATATTACTAAATTAAATAAGTAATATCTATAAACTAGTTGATTATTATTACATGTTAATTATATGTGTTAATATATATACTTGATATAGGTTCGTGAATCCGAGGCCAACCCTGCATTGTTCAGTTCCGTCGTATGCATATTTTTATTACAAAATATCGTATCGTGAGTTTCATTTAATCCCTTTTTATTAAATGCTTTTGTAATATATATTTTTGGGACTGAGAATAGATGAAATGCTTTTATAAATGTTTGACAAGATAGACACAAGGAAAACATTCCTCTAACGAATTATTATACAGACGAGAGGTTCTGTTGGTTACTATATCGAATATTTCCCCCTGATTATTATAGCTTGGTAACCTAAGAATTAGTTGGACGTTATAATTGCCACTAATTGACGCGAATCCTAAAGGTAGCTACCGGGTTTAACACCCTCACCCAGAATGTTCACTAGACAGTAGAGCTAGTGGGCGTGGTATTTAGTACTTCGAGGTTTATATATTTATACAGACGAGAGGTTCTGTTTTGAGGATATTATTTATGCGCATTAAATATTAAGGTCGGTTACCAAGAAAATGTTATATATAGAGAGAATGATTTTATACACAGGTTATGTGTATGTTATTTTGTACACGAGATATGTGTACGGTTATTAAAATCGCGAGGCAACCTACAGGGGAGAAAAGGATACGAACCTACTCTGCCAAGCATTATGAAAAATGGTTTCGTACACGAGATAGGTGTACTGTATTTAAATCTTGTGGTCTATCAAAATTACTGAATTTTATTGTTTATGATAAACCTATTGTGACGATCGCTCCAAATCCATATGGACGAACACGTCATTCATCAATTTCATTGCGAGGTATTTGACCTCTATATGATACGTTTTATAAACATTGCATTCTTTTGAAAAGGCAAACCAAATATGAATATTTAAATCAAAGGTTTTCGACATCTGATGATTTCTACATATAGACAATCACTGTAAATAATAGTTTACAATAGTACTTCCGTTGACAATGCAGTCAAAATAAGATACATGGTGATGATTTGGTGAATGCAACGTTTTCTTGAAAAATATGCCATGTAAGACTCCATGCACCTAGCTTGTCTATCATATAAGCAAACAGCGGAAGACTTCTAGAAACCTGAGAATAAACATGCTTAAAAGTGTCAACACAAAGGTTGGTGAGTTCATAGTTTTAATGTTGCACATAATCTGTATATAAAGGTGAATCACAAGTTTTCAGTTGTTTCATCCAGAAACGTTTATCAAAATATTCTAAGAAATTGAGCACCCTGGTAACTAAACTTAACGTATATATAATTTGTACCCTTTGTATAATCATCTTAAAAATATATGCAAACCAACGTGTACGCTTCTCAAATAGCATACGTCCGTTAAAAGGCTAGTGCTCTAGCTCGAATGGGGATATCAAGCCCTATGGATCCATATACTACTACTCGCGCCCACCAGTTCTTATAACTGGCAGTTACTAGTTACCAAAGCTAAGGGATTTTCGGTTCAAACTCAGTGTAGAATTTAGTATGTACTTGTATCCATTGTGTTTAAAATAAAGTGCATGTATTCTCAGCATAAAAATAAAGATTGCAAAAGCAATTAAAAAGGGATCAATGAAACTCACGCATATAAATATTGTAAATCAGTTAATAAAGCATTTGCATGTATTCTCAGCCCAAAAATGTAGAGAGTAAAAGGGATCATATGAAACTCACGCATATAAATATTGTAAATCAGTTAATAAAGCATTTGCATGTATTCTCAGCCCAAAAATGTAGAGAGTAAAAGGGATCATATGAAACTCACCTTAGCAGCATATAAAGTCGTTCACCAAAATGTGATCGAAACACGGATTACCAAATAACCGTAGATCTCAACGTATCAATATTGTGATTTAATATTATAGGAAGGTACGTAGACGCAACGGAGATGATAAACACTAGGTTTGTCTTGCGAATAGTACCCATGAATATTACCCATAACCTTCATAGTTATAACTCATACTTTTCTTAGTTCTATCCCGTTCGAAAACCATTTTGAAAGTGACACGCTCATGACCTCGCCATAGTATTTTATGTATAATACTACTAATAATAATAAGATTAATAATAATATTAATCTTAATAATACTTTAAATAATAATAATAATAATAATAATAATAAGATTAATAATAAATAATAATCTTAATAATAATAATAATAATAATAATAATAATAATAATAATAATTATAATAATAAAAATATAAATAATAATACAGAGTAAAAAGAGAGTGAAATAGATTTAGGATATAAACTGGCTAAATGATCGAGCTTTATAATGTCTCCTGGAAATCCCTTCCATGCGATCGCATGGCATATGTGAGGGGAACCCATGCGATCGCATGGCCCCTGGTGACAGCTCAAAGTTGCTTGTTTTCTTGCTTGTCGACATAATATTATATAATATATATAATATATTTAATTTAAATAGTTAATTATATATTATATTAAATTCACATGCATAGTTGACTTGTAATTTTCGTTTCGATAAGTCGTACGTTGTCACTCGACTTATGTCCCAGTTTCGGTTTTTCAAATGTCCCTTCGTACGCTGAAAAAACTTGTACATTACATTTTGGGACACGTACCTTAGTCAAAATATAGCCTTAAATTATCCCTAAATTATATCACTCAAAATATAACTTATACATTTGAGTGTTTTGGTCATTTACTTCTATAAATCATCGTCTCGCTATTTGTTAAAATACATTTTAAAATAGTGTTTACTGTAGCAAAATTATTGTAGCAAAGTCAATTTCACTGCAGCAAATAGTGATTTTCGAAAACACTGTAGCATTTTGGGTACTGTAGCAATTTGAAAATACTGTAGTAAATTAGTGTTTTACTGGTTCATCTTAAACGCTTTATTTAACTTATCTGAATATCAATCGAATCAATAAACGAATGTTACTATCGTTTACTAAATAACTTGAAATTATATATATGTATATATCTTTTTAATATACATAAATCAGTTTTTAAATACACATTGGAAGTTATTTATAAATAAATTTTAATAATAAATATTTCAACTTATCATATATATTCAAATAGATATTTAAACCAATAAGTTTAATGTACGGTATCAAACAATTAATACATTGTTACCTTTTCAAGTTATAGTATATATGTATCTATTTACATATAATTGTTCGCGAATCATCGAAAACAACCGAAGGGTATTTAAATATATAAAGGTAGTTCAAAAATTTTGAGATTCAGTTTTACAGACTTTGCTTATCGTGTCGGAAATGTTAATCATACAAAGATTAAGTTTAAATTTGGTCAGAAATTTCCGGGTCATCACAGTACCTACCCGTTAAAGAAATTTCGTCCCGAAATTTAAGTGAGGTCGTCATGGCTAACAATAAAAATGTTTTCATGACGAATATGAGTCGATAACTAGAGTTTTATCACGTTTGAATAATATAGATACAACAATCCAATTACTCGAAGCGTATGAGAGAAGTTATCGTAATCAAGTGAAATGGAGAATAGAGATGCATCTTATCTCTTGATGTAGTAACAATTGATTTCCGGATTTTAAGGAATAGAAAATCTTCATAATCTAAATAAGATTTAATTCTTCAGAATTTGCGGAAATTAGGATTTTCTTTGATTAAATGCGTAATCTGCCTCGATTGCTATGTCTGATATTTCGCTTATAAATTGACCACTTCCGTTTCATTTATTTTCACCATTCCTATAATCTTCTTCCTTATTTCATACTTACAAAAGATTTGTGAAAATGCTTCATCCAGTTCTGATTCTTGATATTTTCTTGGCTATCATATCATTCATTCTTCTTTTTCATCTGCCACCAGAGGAGGTTATCTTCTTCTACTATTACCTTGAGGTTATATTGTTTTTCATTCTCCCGTGTCTTTATATTGCTATACACATTGATATACACGGTTTGTAATTTCGGGGTTGTTTTCGGGCTTCATATTTTCCATTATATTTTGGAGCTTCATGCTTTCTTTTTCTCTTCCCGACTTTAAGTCAAGCGAATAATGGTCTAGAATTCGTAGCTATTCATTTCGGAATGAACATAGTTAATGTTCTAAGAAAGAAATTGTAATGGCACGATATTGATTTGTCAAATTACCAGAATATCTGGAAAAGACCGAATCATCAAGAAAAATATTTTCTTAATATGTTTAGAGGTTAAATAGAATGAAAGAGTTATGTAACATGGTTCATGATGAGGGTATGATCTGTGAACTTTTATCACGTTCCATTAGAAACTCAGCATGACTTACTGTAATATAATCACGTTGATAAAGTGTCATTATATTATACTAACTCATGCTTCAGCTCCCAACACCACTTCCAAAAATATTCATATTTTAAACTTGAAAGTTTCAGAATTTAGAAACTAAAATAGTTTCTTTTATGATGTAACACAGATATCGCAAGGAGAAAGTTGATTTCCGATACGAATGATTATGAAATTATCTCCAAAAATATGGAGGATATTTATAATGAAAGATACGATGATATCTTAGAATTTCTAATATCAGAGGATGATGAAGAATATTGTCCACAAGGGTTTAGATTCAGAAGCAAGGTATTCGTTAATGGCTTCAACAGATACTGAATCATTTGGATTCTTTGAAGGCAGATTTCGTCCTTGTGATTTATCCACAGCCTCTTTCATACTTTGCTCAATCCGTTTTCCAATTCCAAACTTTCTCTTTTTCTGAGCTTTGCCAGCACACTATCCTTTATCATCAAACTTTTTACTGTTAAGGTCGTTTACAGTTTTTGCTGCTTCATCAGCATTTTTCAAGATTTTGAAAACTAGTTCGTAGTTTAAGGTGTTTTTCAAAAACTTCACATTCGAAATCTGTAAGTCTAGAAGATCGATGTTATCTATATATAACTGTTGTCGTAGAAAATGCTGCGAGATTCAAAATACTAATTGTTAATTCCCGGTAGTTGTAATGGCAATTGCCGTTACAAGATGTGGATGAGTACATGATACGGTTTCAATGAGTATAAGGATTTTTCGGAAGGTTAAGGATCAATGAAGTTGTTGGTAAATTTACTGCTAATGTGGTGGAACATAAAAGGTTTCCCGGTAACAAGAATGTCAAGATTATAATAAGGCTAATCTGAAAAGTTGAGGTTGACTGGTTGGAAGTATAGTAAAACTGGATACTTTGAAAAAAATTGCAAAGTTATTTTTAGTAATAATAATGCTAAAGGATCTTTCACATTTTTGAAGTCAAAGTATAGCTTTGAAAGATGTAGAGATCTAAGAATGATGTCACTCATTAAATCTTGACTTGGATTCTGATCCGTCAATATCAGAATATGTAATTGAATTTGTATGGAAACGATTGTATATCGCTGTGAGCATAATTAATAATTTTTTTTGAATCAAAGTTGAAGAATGTACAGTATAACATATTAATTGTGAACTTATATATTTCCCAGGAATTACCTACCCGTTAAAGATTTCACAAGTAATATTTTGTACAAAAGAATTTTTATTACCGTCTTTATGAAAATATATGTATGTATATTTTCTTCAGATGTAATACAGATTTGATGAGTTAATATCATATTAAGCTCATTTTATTTTTGACTTGAATTAGAAATGAATATTCTCTAAAACATTAAAGATTTAATAATCTTTACGAAGTAATTCACTAATGTAATCAATACTCAGTTTTATTGATATTTTCTAGGTGAATCATGTTGGTGCTCATGGAACTCTTGCTAACTTCGCAAGGTACGAATGATGTTTTCTAGAAAGTTTCAAATACATCGAAGATGAAAGTATAAAATCAACCATATAATTGAATAATATACTTAGTTTATTATGAAATGGAATTCATTGAGTTGGAAATAGAGATTGTAGTTAACGATGGTTAAGTCATTAACAAAGGATGTACATCATAGCATATGAATTAACCGAGTAGTACCTACCAGTTAAGATTCACACGTAATAACTTGGTACGAAAAGATTTATTTTGATTTCAAAATTCATATATATTAATTATACATAAAATTTCTTCAGGGGAAATGAATTAATACTTCATCGGTTATTGTTGCTGGTATTTCTTGGTAACTACGGTGCGTAGGACGTTGATGCTCGTGGAACAGATTGTGAAGTTGAGGTTTGCGATGCTGATGTTATTGGTGGTGGTAATGGTACTGTTGGTGTTGGTGTCGGTGGTACTGTTGATGCCGGTGATGCTGCTGGTGCTTGTAACCTTTGCATCATATTCTCCAAAGCCACTACCCGAGCGCGAAGCTCGTTGACTTCCTCTACTACATCGGGATGATTGGCGGTTCGGACGAGCGGATGAATAAGATCCAGAATTTGAGAGAGTATATGATCATGACGAGATATTCTGGAGATGAGAGAGAAAATGGTATTACGAACAGGTTCGCCGGTAAGTACTTCAGGTTCTTCGCCAAGAGGGCAATGTGATGGATGGAAGGGATCACCTTCTTCTTGTCTCCAATGATTAAGTAAACTACGAACCCATCCCCAATTCATCCAGAATAGATGATGGCTAATTGGTTGATCCATTCCGGTTACACTGTCTTCGAAATTCAGGTGAATATCCATATCGGAATAGCTGTCGGAGTTTAAGGAATTTGAACTAGATACAGGATCCATCTTGTATAATTAGGGAGATGATATTTTTTTTTATATGAATTAGATTATAGAATTTAGTTTGGTATTCTTCAATACATAATTTACATATGTATATATAATACCAAATTCCATAAATCACGGAGAAATTTTCGGAAGATGTCAGGAAAAGTTTACAATAACAGACACGCTAAGATATGAATTTTTGTCTATACACTATTCATGCAATCAATGCAGTAAAACGTGTCTAGACTAAGAATGATAAGCAGGTAATTTCTGACAAAAATGATAAGCAAAACTTTTGACATGCAGACACGGTCGAAGTCCAGACTTACTAATGCATCCTAACAACTATCAGTTAGACACACTCATGCAAGACCTGGTTCGCTAGGACCAACGCTCTGATACTAACTGTGACGATCGCTCCAAATCCATATAGACGAACACGTCATTCATCGATTTCATTGCGAGGTATTTGACCTCTATATGATACGTTTTATAAACATTGCATTCTTTTGAAAACGCAAATCAAATATGAATATTTAAATCAAAGGTTTTCGACATCTGATGATTTCTACATATAGAGAATCACTGTAAATAATAGTTTACAACAGTACTTCCGTTGACAATGCAGTCAAAATAAGATACATGGTGATGATTTGGTGAATGCAACGTTTTCTTGAAAAATATGCCATGTAAGACTCCATGCACATAGCTTGTCTATCATATAAGCAAACAGCGGAAGACTTCTAGAAACCTGAGAATAAACATGCTTAAAAGTGTCAACACAAAGGTTGGTGAGTTCATAGTTTTAATGTTGCATATAATCTGTATATAAAGGTGAATCACAAGTTTTCAGTTGTTTCATCCAGAAACGTTTATTAAAATATTCTACGAAATTGAGCACCCTGGTAACTAAACTTAACGTATATATAATTTGTACCCTTTGTATAATCATCTTAAAAATACACGTAAACTAACGTGTACGCTTCTCAAATAGCATACGTCCGTTAAAAGGCTAGTGCTCTAGCTCGAACGGGGATATCAAGCCCTATGGATCCATATACTACTACTCGCGCCCACCAGTTCTTATAACTGGCAGTTACTAGTTACCAAAGCTAAGGAATTTTTGGTTCAAACTCAGTGTAGAATTTAGTATGTACTTGTATCCATTGTGTTTAAAATAAAGTGCATGTATCCTCAGCCCAAAAATATAGATTGCAAAAGCAATTAAAAAGGGATCAATGAAACTCACACATATAAATATTGTAAATCAGTTAATAAAGCATTTGCATGTATTCTCAGCCCAAAAATGTAGAGAGTAAAAGGGATCATATGAAACTCACGCATATAAATATTGTAAATCAGTTAATAAAGCATTTGCATGTATTCTCTGTAACATCCCGCCTTTTTCCATTTACTTTTCCATTATACTAATTTAAACTCCGTTATATGTTTATAACATCTCCCGTTGATACGCGTTTTAAATTATCTCGTTTAGGTATTTTCCGCACCCGACTACAAACTCGAGGGACTAAAATTGACACGGGGCAAACTAGTTGACTAGGTCAACTAGTCCACCCCAATCACCACCATTCAACCATCTCTCTCTCTCTCTCTCTCTCTCTCTTTCTCTCTAGCAAGAACACACACACATTTACCAAATTCATTCAATCATCATCTAAATTCGACCTAGGAGGCTTACAACAAAATAAATTACATATTCGTGATCCTCTCTTCATCCTCTTCATTTTGGTACCAACTTCATCTCGTTTGGGTAACATTTCTAAAACTCTAGATTTCTCTAAATTCGTGTTTTTGACTTGAAATGGTGTTAGTTAGTGTCTATGGCTCATTGTGATGTCGTGTGTGTAATTTATATGCTCGATCTCGTTGTTTTAGTGTAACTAGCATGAACTTGAATTTTGGTGTGTTGTTCTTGAATTTTGGATGATCATATGTTGTTAGATGTTAAAAGTTCATGTTCTAATTGTGTTCCTAGTATCACTAGCTTCAATTTGATGTGTATGTTGCTTTAGAAAAGTTCATGAACTTGATTTATGATTTTGGTGAATTTGGGTTAGGGTTTGATGAACTTGAAATGGACTTTTGATGCATTGAATGCCATGGATTATGGTTGGTAAGTGTTTAGTTGGATTGTATGCTTGATTACCTTCGAAACGGCATATCATTCATGTAAATTGATTGCCCGAATCATTGAATTGCATTTATGAACTTGTATGCGATTAATGTTGAGCATTAGATGCAGTTTTGGTTGTTATAATGAGGTTTTTGATTGATGAATTGTGTTTAGTTGCATTCTACGTCAAAAGAGCTTTCCAACGATATAAGGTGCGAGTCCTAAGTGTTAGCGGTTTGTGTTTTATGCACAAAAGGTTTTGGATTGAGACTTGAACATTTGGGACTGGCCAGGCACCAGCTCCCGGCCTTTGCCGCGGCGCGGCCTTTCCTGTCGCGGCGCGACATATAAGGGGATCAGGTTCTGACCTCCATGTCCAAAATACGAAAAATGTTTGGCATACTACGGACCTCCGATTCACATGAAACTTGTTCTAACATGCTCATATATGATTAAAAACCTCAGAAAAATAGTTCGGGACCCGACCCGAACATGTTGACTTTTTCGTTGACTTTGACCCGACCAAGTTGACTTTTAATCAAACTTAACCAAATATTTGTGCAATCGTTCTAACATGTTTTTATACTTATACCTTGCATGAAACATGACAATTTGATTCACATGCTATTATGATCGAGTCTTAATGAGCCATAGGACTAATTGAACATCTTTGACCTATCGTGTTTACCGTTATTGATACAACCTATTGTTTAGGTCAAGACTAGCATTGTTCTTTGCACACGTTTACTTGTTGAAGTACTTTACTACTCGTGCACTCAAGGTGAGATCATAGTCCCACTTTTACTCTTTTTGAACTTACATTTGGGATGAGAAAACATAAACATTTCTTTACTAAGTGAACACAAGTACAGGAAAACAAACATTCTACATACGAGTTTAGAACAAAATCCTCAATTCGATTATCATTAGTTACACTTGCCGGGTGTAAGCGAGAACTTATGTTGTATGGATCCATATGGGTTTGACAAACCCTCATTCAAACGGTTCGCTACCGTTTACGAATGAAATATATTTTCGAGAAACAGTGTATGTTCTAGCACTAAGTGATGGGGTTCAATGGAAGGAATGTTAAGCATTGATAATTGGGTGCTCGTGAAACAAACTTTTGGAATGTATTACTATTATCTCATTGTTGCAAATCTTGTGGTTCACTTGTACTTACTTACTTAAACCTATGATTTCACCAACGTTTTCGTTGACAGATTTCTATGTTTTTCTCAGGTCCTTGAACGATACATGATACATGCTTCCGCTCATTATTTTGATACTTGCATTGGATGTCGAGTATATATGCATACATGGAGCGTCTTTTGACTACTTTTAAATTGTGTCGCATAAGTTTCATTTGTACTTAAAACTTTGTATCGTAACTTGTGGTGGAACTATTCTCGTAAACTTTGAACAATCTTTACATTTGAAATGAATGCGACATATCTTTTGGTCAAACGTTGTTTTAAAGACTTATGACCACGTAACGGGACCTAAGTAGACGGCGCCGTAAATGACGATTTTGTCGGGTCGCTACAGATGGTATCAGAGCGTTGGTTGTAGGGATTTAGAGTTCATTGGTGTCGACCCCGAGTCATAGGGTACATTGGTGAGTCTAGACTACAACCGGCATATAGACTTGAAGTAGGAATTACTTGACTACTTGTGCATTTATACTCGAACGCTTCTACTCATATCTACTCTTAGTTCATCTTAATCTCACGTTGTTTAATTTGATTGACACGCCACCTTGACTATATGAAATGATGTCGAATGCACATATGAATCAGGGTAATATAATTTCCGGGATTATATTACGGTGACTCATATGAACGTTCCGACATTGTGGCATAAACAATTTAAGGCGAGTCAAGGAAAATTTTCTCTTCATCTTTATTCTATATCACGGTTAGTATTATTGAGAATACTAATCAATGATATTCTTGTGTCTTGAAGGAACAATGGCTCCTCGTCGTGTACGCCGCAATGAAACTCCCGAACAAGCTCTCGAACGGATGATAGCTACCGCCGTAGATGCGGCCATGGCCGGTCACTCATCCAACAACAATAATAATAACAACCACAACAACAACAACAACAACAATGGAGCCGGTAACTCAAACGAAGGATGCTCCTATAAAACTTTCATGGGGTGCAAACCTCACACTTTTGATGGAACCGGGGGACCGATCGTGATCACCCGATGGTTTGAGCAAACGGAAGCCGTCTTTAGCATAAGCGGTTGTCGGGACCAAGACAAGGTCAAATACTCCACTCACACCTTCGCCGGTGTCGCTCTTACATGGTGGAATACTTATGTACAATCGGTGGGTACCGATGAAGCTCACGCCCTCTCTTGGGCCGACTTGAGGGAAAAGATGATTGTCGAATATTTCCCTCGTGAAGAAACCCGAAGGCTCGAACAAGAGCTAAGAACTTTAAAGGCGATCGGAAATGATCTCAAGGCTTATAATCAACGATTTTCTGAACTAGCCTTGATGTGCCCAAATCTTGTGAACCCCGAAGCTTTAAGGGTTGAACTTTACATGGATGGTCTTCCAAAGAGCATCAAACACGGAGTAATGTCATCCAAACCCCCTAATCATCAAGAAGCTTTGAACATGGCCCGCAAATTGATAGAAACGGTTGACGAAATCGTAGTTCCGGCACCTAAGGCCGAGGATAAACCGGGCGACAACAAAAGAAAGTGGGAACCCTCCCAATCAAGCAACAACAACTTTGCTAAGAAGCCTTACACCTCCGACGGCAAGAAAGGTTATGCCGGGAACCTACCTCTTTGCAACAAATGCAACAAACATCACTTTGGCGAATGTAGTAAGTTAATTTGCCACCGGTGCCAAGGAGTTGGTCATAAGGCCAACGATTGTAAAAGTGCCACTCCCGTCGCTCGAAAGTGGCCCAATGCACCAAAGACGGGCACTTGTTACGAATGTGGCCAAACGGGTCATTATAGAAATGCATGCCCGAAGAGGAAAGATAACCCCAATACACGCGGCCGAGCTTTCAACATCAACACCGAGGAAGCCCGGGATGACACTGAACTAGTCACGGGTACGTTTCTTCTCAACAATTCTTATGTCTCTTGCTTATTCGATTCGGGTGCCGATAAATGCTTTGTATCCAAGACTTTGACTCATTCTTTTAGTACTCCACCTCTTCCATTAGATACCACTTATACCATTGAAGTGGCTAACGGGAAACTATTAAGTGCCGACACATATTACCGGGGGTGTACGTTAAACATTTTGGGTAAGGAATTTGAAATTGACTTGATACCCATGGAACTAGGAAGCTTTGATGTAATAATCGGTATGAATTGGTTAGTCAAAACGAAATCTCACATCCTTTGTGATCTTAACGCAATCCGAATTCCTATCGAGAATGGTGAACCTTTGATTGTTTATGGCGATAAGAGTTGCACCAGACTCAACCTCGTTTCGTGCCTTAAAGTTAGAAAACTACTCCGTAAGGGTTGTTTTGCGATCCTTGCCCACGTTAAGAAAGTCGAGTCCGATGAGAAGCATATCGATGATGTGCCAATTGTTAGTGACTTTTCCGATGTATTTCCCGACGAATTGCCGGGTCTTCCACCTCATCGACCGGTTGAATTCCAAATCGATCTTATTCTGGGAGCCGCACCCGTAGCACGTGCACCATATAGACTCGCTCCATCCGAAATGCAAGAATTGCAAAGTCAAATCCAAGAACTACTTGATCGTGGTTTTATCCAACCTAGCCATTCACCTTGGGGCGCTCCGATTTTGTTTGTTAAAAAGAAAGACGGATCCCTATGAATGTGCATTGATTATCGTGAACTAAATAAATTGACGGTTAAGAACCGATATCCTCTTCCTCGCATCGATGACCTCTTTGATCAACTACAAGGGTCTTGTGTATATTCGAAAATCGATCTCCGCTCGGGTTATCATCAATTAAGGGTTAAGGGGGAAGATGTCTCCAAAACCGCTTTCCGAACTCGTTATGGTAGTTATGAATTTCTTGTAATGCCATTTGGTCTCACTAACGCACCGGCGGTGTTCATGGATCTTATGAACCGCGTGTGCAAACCGTATCTCGATAAATTCGTTATTGTGTTCATCGATGACATATTGATCTATTCTAAAAATGAAGAAGAGCACGAACAACATCTCCGACTTGTGCTTGAACTCTTGAGACAAGAACGACTTTATGCCAAATTCTCCAAGTGTGAATTTTGGTTGAAGGAAGTTCAATTTCTTGGTCATGTTGTAAGTGATCAAGGCATTAAAGTCGATCCCACAAAAATCGAAGCCATTAGTAAATGGGAGACTCCTACTACTCCTACTCACATTCGTCAATTCTTGGGTCTCACCGGGTACTATCGTAGATTCATCGAAAACTTCTCTTTGGTTGCACGTCCTCTAACCGCATTAACTCACAAGGGAAAGAAATTCATTTGGGCGACCGAGCAAGAATCCGCGTTTCAAATCTTGAAAACGAAGCTAACCACCGCTCCTATCTTGTCACTTCCCGAAGGCAATGATGACTTTGTTGTATATTGCGATGCCTCGAAACATGGTTTTGGGTGTGTATTGATGCAACGAACGAAAGTCATTGCTTATGCTTCTCGACAACTCAAAATTCATGAACAAAACTACACGACGCATGATCTCGAACTCGGAGCCGTTGTCTTTGCACTTAAAACGTGGAGACACTATCTTTATGGAACCAAGAGTACTATCTTTACCGACCACAAAAGTCTCCAACACATTTTCGATCAAAAGCAACTAAACATGAGACAACGACGGTGGATTGAAACTTTGAACGATTACGATTGCGAGCTTCGTTACCATCCCGGGAAGGCAAACGTAGTAGCCGATGCCTTAAATCGAAAAGAAAGAGCGGTGCCTCTTCGTGTCCGAGCTTTAAACATCACCATTCACACCAACCTCAATAGTCAAATTCGTGTAGCCCAAGATGAGGCCCTCAAGGATGAAAACCTTTCACACGAGCTCTTGAACATTCTCGTCTCTCGATTCGAAATTAGGGAGACCGGACTCCGATATTACGCTGGAAGGATTTGGGTGCCTAGTTATGGGGACCTACGAAGCCTTATTTTAGATGAAGCCCATAAGTCACGATACTCGATTCACCCCGGTGCCAATAAGATGTACCACGACCTTAAACAACTATATTGGTGGCCGAACATCAAAAGGGACGTAGCTACTTATGTTTCCAAGTGTTTGACATGTTCCAAAGTCAAAGCCGAACACCAAAGACCGTCCGAACTACTTCAACAACCCGAGATCCCGCAATGGAAGTGGGAAAGAATAACGATGGATTTTATCACCAAACTACCAAAAACGACGGGCGGTTATGATACCATTTGGGTTATTGTTGACCGTCTCACCAAATCCGCACACTTCCTTGCCATGAAAGAAACGGACAAAATGGAGAAACTTGCACAACTTTACATTAAGGAGATCGTAGCCCGACACGGTGTACCTTTATCGATTATCTCCGACCGAGATGGCCGTTTCGTTTCTAGATTTTGGCGTACATTGCAAGAAGCGTTGGGAACGCGTTTAGACATGAGCACCGCATATCATCCTCAAACCGATGGACAAAGCGAACGTACAATCCAAACCTTGGAAGACATGTTACGAGCTTGCGTGGTTGATTTCGGAAAAGCTTGGGACAAGCACTTACCTCTCGCCGAGTTCTCTTATAACAATAGTTATCACGCGAGTATTAAAGCCGCACCTTTTGAAGCGCTATATGGCCGCAAATGTCGTTCACCTCTTTTTTGGGCCGAGGTAGGCGACGTGCAAATCACCGGACCCGAACTCATTCACGAAACCACCGAGAAAATCGTTCAAATCCGAGATAGGCTTAGGACGGCCCGAAGTCGTCAAAAGAGCTATACCGACAAACGACGCAACGATCTTGAATTTCAAGTCGGTGACCGAGTAATGTTAAAAGTCGCACCTTGGAAGGGTGTAATCCGTTTTGGGAAACGCGGGAAGCTAAATCCGCGGTATATTGGTCCTTTCGAAATCTTGGAGCGTATTGGAACCGTTGCTTATCGTTTAGATCTTCCGCCTCAACTGAGTTCCGTTCATCCTACCTTCCATGTATCTAACTTGAAAAAGTGTCTTGCCGAACCCGATATCGTCATTCCTCTCGAGGAACTTACTATTGATGACAAACTTCATTTTGTGGAGGAACCGGTTGAAATTGTGGACACCTCCGTCAAGACATTGAAACAAAGTCGAATCCCGATTGTTAAAGTCCGTTGGAATGCTAAAAGGGGACCCGAGTTTACTTGGGAAAGACAAGATCAAATGCAAAGGAAGTATCCTCATCTATTCGTGATTTCGGAAACGCAAGATCTCGAGGAAGAAACAACGACTACTACGCCTACTTAAATTTCGGGACGAAATTTCTTTTAAGGAGTAGGTAATGTAACATCCCGCCTTTTTCCATTTACTTTTCCGTTATACTAATTTAAACTCCGTTATATGTTTATAACATCTCCCGTTGATACGCGTTTTAAATTATCTCGTTTAGGTATTTTCCGCACCCGACTACAAACTCGAGGGACTAAAATTGACACGGGGCAAACTAGTTGACTAGGTCAACTAGTCCACCCCAATCACCACCATTCAACCATCTCTCTCTCTCTCTCTCTTTCTCTCTAGCAAGAACACACACACATTTACCAAATTCATTCAATCATCATCTAAATTCGACCTAGGAGGCTTACAACAAAATAAATTACATATTCGTGATCCTCTCTTCATCCTCTTCATTTTGGTACCAACTTCATCTCGTTTGGGTAACATTTCTAAAACTCTAGATTTCTCTAAATTCGTGTTTTTGACTTGAAATGGTGTTAGTTAGTGTCTATGGCTCATTGTGATGTCGTGTGTGTAATTTATATGCTCGATCTCGTTGTTTTAGTGTAACTAGCATGAACTTGAATTTTGGTGTGTTGTTTTTGAATTTTGGATGATCATATGTTGTTAGATGTTAAAAGTTCATGTTCTAATTGTGTTCCTAGTATCACTAGCTTCAATTTGATGTGTAGGTTGCTTTAGAAAAGTTCATGAACTTGATTTATGATTTTGGTGAATTTGGGTTAGGGTTTGATGAACTTGAAATGGACTTTTGATGCATTGAATGCCATGGATTATGGTTGGTAAGTGTTTAGTTGGATTGTATGCTTGATTACCTTCGAAACGGCATATCATTCATGTAAATTGATTGCCCGAATCATTGAATTGCATTTATGAACTTGTATGCGATTAATGTTGAGCATTAGATGCAGTTTTGGTTGTTATAATGAGGTTTTTGATTGATGAATTGTGTTTAGTTGCATTCTACGTCAAAAGAGCTTTCCAACGATATAAGGTGCGAGTCCTAAGTGTTAGCGGTTTGTGTTTTATGCACAAAAGGTTTTGGATTGAGACTTGAACATTTGGGACTGGCCAGGCACCAGCTCCCGGCCTTTGCCGCGGCGCGGCCTTTCCTGTCGCGGCGCGACATATAAGGGGATCAGGTTCTGACCTCCATGTCCAAAATACGAAAAATGTTTGGCATACTACGGACCTCCGATTCACATGAAACTTGTTCTAACATGCTCATATATGATTAAAAACCTCAGAAAAATAGTTCGGGACCCGACCCGAACATGTTGACTTTTTCGTTGACTTTGACCCGACCAAGTTGACTTTTAATCAAACTTAACCAAATATTTGTGCAATCGTTCTAACATGTTTTTATACTTATACCTTGCATGAAACATGACAATTTGATTCACATGCTATTATGATCGAGTCTTAATGAGCCATAGGACTAATTGAACATCTTTGACCTATCGTGTTTACCGTTATTGATACAACCTATTGTTTAGGTCAAGACTAGCATTGTTCTTTGCACACGTTTACTTGTTGAAGTACTTTACTACTCGTGCACTCAAGGTGAGATCATAGTCCCACTTTTACTCTTTTTGAACTTACATTTGGGATGAGAAAACATAAACATTTCTTTACTAAGTGAACACAAGTACAGGAAAACAAACATTCTACATACGAGTTTAGAACAAAATCCTCAATTCGATTATCATTAGTTACACTTGCCGGGTGTAAGCGAGAACTTATGTTGTATGGATCCATATGGGTTTGACAAACCCTCATTCAAACGGTTCGCTACCGTTTACGAATGAAATATATTTTCGAGAAACAGTGTATGTTCTAGCACTAAGTGATGGGGTTCAATGGAAGGAATGTTAAGCATTGATAATTGGGTGCTCGTGAAACAAACTTTTGGAATGTATTACTATTATCTCATTGTTGCAAATCTTGTGGTTCACTTGTACTTACTTACTTAAACCTATGATTTCACCAACGTTTTCGTTGACAGATTTCTATGTTTTTCTCAGGTCCTTGAACGATACATGATACATGCTTCCGCTCATTATTTTGATACTTGCATTGGATGTCGAGTATATATGCATACATGGAGCGTCTTTTGACTACTTTTAAATTGTGTTGCATAAGTTTCATTTGTACTTAAAACTTTGTATCGTAACTTGTGGTGGAACTATTCTCGTAAACTTTGAACAATCTTTACATTTGAAATGAATGTGACATATCTTTTGGTCAAACGTTGTTTTAAAGACTTATGACCACGTAACGGGACCTAAGTAGACGGCGCCGTAAATGACGATTTTGTCGGGTCGCTACATTCTCAGCCCAAAAATGTAGAGAGTAAAAGGGATCATATGAAACTCACCTTAGCAGCATATAAAGTCGTTCACCAAAATGTGATCGAAACACGGATTACCAAATAACCGTAGATCTCAACGTATCAATATTGTGATTTAATATTATAGGAAGGTACGTAGACGCAACGGAGATGATAAACACTAGGTTTGTCTTGCGAATAGTACCCATGAATATTACCCATAACCTTCATAGTTATAACTCATACTTTCCTTAGTTCTATCCCGTTCGAAAACCATTTTGAAAGTGACACGCTCATGACCTCGTCGTAGTATTTTATGTATAATACTACTAATAATAATAAGATTAATAATAATATTAATCTTAATAATACTTTAAATAATAATAATAATAATAATAATAATAAGATTAATAATAAATATTAATCTTAATAATAATAATAATAATAATAATAATAATAATAATAATAATAATTATAATAATAAAAATATAAATAATAATACAGAGTAAAAAGAGAGTGAAATAGATTTAGGATATAAACTGGCTAAATGATCGAGCTTTATAATGTCTCCTGGAAATCCCTTCCATGCGATCGCATGGCATATGTGAGGGGAACCCATGCGATCGCATGTCCCCTGGTGACAGCTCAAAGTTGCTTGTTTTCTTGCTTATTGACATAATATTATATAATATATATAATATATTTAATTTAAATAATTAATTATATATTATATTAAATTCACATGCATAGTTGACTTGTAATTTTCGTTTCGATAAGTCGTACGTTGTCACTCGACTTATGTCCCAGTTCCGGTTTTTCGAATGTCCCTTCGTACGCTGAGAAAACTTGTACATTACATTTTGGGACACGTACCTTAGTCAAAATATAGCCTTAAATTATCCCTAAATTATATTACTCAAAATATAACTTATACATTTGAATGTTTTGATCATTTACTTCTATAAATCATCGTCTCGCTATTTGTTAAAATACATTTTAAAATATTGTTCACTGTAGCAAAGTACTGTAGCAAAGTCAATTTCACTGTAGCAAAGTCAATTTCACTGTAGCAAATAGTGATTTTTGAAAACACTGTAGCATTTTGGGTACTGTAGCAATTTGAAAATACTGTAGTAAATTAGTGTTTTACTGGTTCATCTTAAACGCTTTATTTAACTTATCTGAATATCAATCGAATCAATAAACGAATGTTACTATCGTTTACTAAATAACTTGAAATTATATATATGTATATATCTTTTTAATATACATAAATCAGTTTTTAAATACACATTGGAAGTTATTTATAAATAAATTTTAATAATAAATATTTCAACTTATCATATATATTCAAATAGATATTTAAACCAATAAGTTTAATGTACGGTATCAAAAAATTAATACATTGTTACCTTTTCAAGTTATAGTATATATGTATCTATTTACATATAATTGTTCGCGAATCGTCGAAAACAACCGAAGTGTATTTAAATATATAAAGGTAGTTCAAAAATTTTGAGATTCAATTTTACAGACTTTGCTTATCGTGTCGGAAATGTTAATCATACAAAGATTAAGTTTAAATTTGGTTAGATATTTCCGGGTCATCACACCTATGAACTCACCAACCTTTTGGTTGACACTTTTAAAACATGTTTATTCTCAGGTATTAAAGAAATCTTCCGCTGTACATTTGCTCAATTTAAAGATATTACTTGGAGTCATTCATGACATATTTCAAAAGACGTTGCATTCAAAATCATTCGAGTTTAAAAAGAATGCAATGCTTACAAAACATATCATATAGAGGTCAGTACCTCGCAATGGGACCAGCTGTTGAAGACTTCGTCCAGGTGGATTAGGACGGGATTTTACACATTGCAAGGTTCTGACCTCTATATGATACATTTTACAAACATTGCATTATTTTTAAAAGACAAACTTTCATTTCAACGAAAGTTTACAAATATGCATGCCAATGATATTATCATGTTTCCCAAATATAATTGACTAATCTGTCATTCATCTATCAACAATCTTTTTGAACTTAAATGATTTGAATGCAACATCTTTTGAAATATGTCATGAATGACTCCCATTAATATCTTTAAAATGAGCAAATGTACAGCGGAAGATTTCTTTCATACCTGAGAATAAACATGCTTAAAAGTGTCAACCAAAAGGTTGGTGAGTTCATTATTTTATCATAATCGATCATTTCCATAATTTTAATAGACCACAAGATTTTCATTTCCATTTTTCATAAACATCATACACCCGCAAGTGTATAAAAATTATTCATATGAAATAAACACATGGTAACCGATATTAACAAAATGCATATAGAATATCTCCCGCATACACGTGCTTTGCACTCAGTATGCTCACAGCATACAAACATGCCTCTCTTTTAAAAATGACGATTGTATACACCTTACAAACAGGTCATTTCTTTTAAAGCTGGCGGTTGTATACTAAAAGTTGAAGTATTAAATCAATTCAAATTCTCTAACTGGGGCTTGTCAAGGCCCATAGATCTATCTTTAGGATTCGCGTCAATTAGGGTTTATGTTCCCTGATTCTTAGGTTACCAGACTAAAAGGGGTGATATCCGGTGTATTCATAACTCATTCGTAGAATGTTTTTAAGTACTTGTGTCTATTTCGTCAAACATTTATAAAAGCAGCGCATGTATTCTTAGTCCCAAAAATATTGTAATACCCTAGCTATTTCGGTTAAACATTGTTAACTGTCCGTTAAAGTATTTAATGGTGTTTACTTTCGATTCGTGTTTTTAACTGAATTAAATGCATACCTGAGTTCATGATGAACTAACATATTTTATATATAATTATATTAGCCGGAAAAACTTATTTCATATTTTGAAATACTGAGAAAATGACACGGTTTTGAAAACTGCAACAAAGGTCTCACGAGACTATCGGGTAATTGAAATTGCCTAAACGTTTAATCTTTGACATCATCATCAAACAAATTAAATAAACTCACAATGATCAAGGACTAAATCGTATATTATAAAATAAGAAAATCAAAATAGATAATGATATATATTAAAGCTTATCTAATACGTATCATTTAGATACAAATTTTCCACACATGAAACCTACTAGTTTTGACCTTAAGGAAAAGACACACTTAAAGTAGCTAAGATTTTTAACATTAATGGGCTACTATTATTTTAATTACACACGAGTTTTATTACACACCGTTTATTCTAAAGGTGACTCTAGAAAGTGATGTATTTACATAAATAATATTGTAATACATATTGAAATATAAGGACTAAATATGTAAATGTGGAATCCATTTTATTCATTCAATTCATATTCATACGTAAGTAAATGAACGTGTCACTTTCAACTTTATTTGGCCAATTATATAATACATGATATGATCTCATATCCCTTGAATATAGGAGTCATGTCCCTTGTAGTATATCAATCAAATCTATGCGTACATTTAATATGAGATAATGCTAAATATTAAATATGATATTGTCTACAATAAATATAAATAAATATTTATTAATTCGTAAGCCATGAGTCAATATATACACCCTCAAAACTTCACAATTTATTCACCACCATAAACTTATTATTTTCAAAAAAAAAAAAAAAAACCTTGAACATCAAATTTGTTCCTTGCATCATTCTACATCTAGTAACGTGTGTTGATTGTCCTAGAAAGGTATAATTGCAAACTCTAAATTTATAAATCAGATTTTTAATGTTATTCTTATGAATTAGATGTTCTATTGCTCAATTGGTCACGTTTGTACATGTAATTAATCATTATATTGTCCGATTTGCGAGTTAGGGTTTAATCATGAATTGTATTGCTATGCTACTGGTTTTTGTGACTTTCTTTTCTGCAAATGAAAAGTATTTAGATGGATATCTATCGAAAAACTATTGAGTTTGCTTGCTTAAATCGCATGATTTCGTTTTATATAGCTTAAGTTATGATCGTTTATAGCTTAAGTTATGATCGTTTGAAGTTTCGGTATGTAATTATGCTATACTATAAAAACTGCAATTTGTGTGAATTGAATTGGCTTATGAACTGATGCTAGATGGATATAGAATTTAAAAACACATAAAATGGACTAGGATATCATAGTTATTGGATTTTTGAAAGTCATTTTATGATTTCCCGAATGTTCGTGCTACAACGTGTTGACTAGTAATTAGTTCATGGACCAAACGACCACTTAACATACTTTTTATTGACCAAGCTTTTGTTTTCTATACATTGCATGAGTAGTACTTGATATTTAATATAGACTTCATGTGATAAATGTTCCTAGATATTCGTATATTCGACTCCGAAAACGGCTACCTGATTAGGATCGAATCTGTCTATTTTGCACCAATAAATGTCTAGCATGAAGTAAGAGTTGAATTGGACTTTATGCTTCTGATATGTTGTAGTATATATATTACTTATAATATCTAATTTATATGTATAGCTCTAAAAGCTTCGTTTGATATGTGTTGTATGTGTGTCGAAACCAAAGGTCGGAATTCTGACTAAATCAGAAAACCCGATTTGTTGGTCAAAACTGTACGAATTGGCTATATATATTTCTTTGAATATTTTACCACTGATAATATGGAGTGTTTAGAGTCATCTCCATTTGTCTGTTTGTTAATTACTATTTTCTAGAATAAATTAGAATTTTTACAAAACTGATGCGCAAACAGAAACTGAACTTGATTGTGTTGCATGCTATCTGAATTCTAGGAATCGTATGATAGTGTGCTTAGTCTTTTTAGAAAGATTATAACATGGACTAATGATCTGGAGTTGTTCATAATTGTTTGATGTGTCATTTATGAACTATGCTTGTCCGATTGCATGATTGCCGTGAAAACATAAGAACGTTAAACTAGAAATCGTTAATTGACTAAAAGAATGTGTGAAACTTATAAGTTGACATTGGTTTGACTTTATGATAACATTGGCATGACCTACTGATGTATTTGACCTAGGTTGACCACTTTGACTAAGTTTGACTTTTTGTTGATTTGCTTGACTAGTTGACTTCTGTGTTGACTTTTACTATACGATTACGTCGGTTTGAGCAATAGGACAACTGAACTGCGAGTCTGTCTTTTGAAACAAAACTTATGTAACTATAAAATGGTACATTTAGGTTTCATTACTCGATCGTTGTAATTCGACTACTTTTGCTTGTGATTTGTCAAGTGCACTCAAGGTGAGTCTACAGTCCCATACACTTTTACTTTTTGGGATGAGATAACATGATGTTTTAAACTGTTTTACGCATTAGACACGAGTACAAAAATTGAATATGCACAATGAGTTTGATCCAAAAGCCTCTAGCTTGAATATATTAATTACTTTGTAAGGCTCGAACTATAGGGACGGTACCGTAGGTTTGACAAACCTCACTCAACGAACTGGGTGCTTATAATTTTGTAACCGAATGCTTGATCAGCATTTGCAATATGGGGTAAAGGAAGACGTGTAGTGCATTTAAGCTATCCGCGGGTTAAAGCTTTATATTCAAGTGCTCATAACTGTTGTATAAATTTTACTGCTTTGAACTAAATCTCATGGTCTAACAAAGATAAACTGATTTACTTAAACCTGTAGATTCACTCAACATTTTTGTTGATCGTTTTCATGTTTTATCTCAGGTTCTTAAAGGTAATTAGCTTCCGCATTGCTTTGATGACTATATGCTACGTGGTGCATACACTGGATTGGAGTCCAGCATGGGTTTTTTTTATCAAGAACATTTGATCGCATTTGAAACTATTTCTTTTTAAATAATGCTATGGATTATTTACTTATGTCATTAATGTCAACGTTTGGTTTTATTTTACTTTAATGAAAATGCTTTTGAAATAAATGCGATTACTTTTCGAAAAACGTCTCATATAGAGAGCGTGACTGCTAACTGTGGGACCAGAAGTTAATATTTCGTTAGTGTGTTCTGAAGGGGTGTTACATTTGGTATCAGAGCTAATGGTTGTAGGGAACTAGGATTTGCATTAGAGTGTTTGTATGAGTCTTTAAGACACCTAAGCGAGTCTAGACTACGACCCGTACCTAGAACTTTTGTGAATTACTACACTACTACGTATGCCTTGTTTATGTTATGTGTTGTGTGGTAATATATTTATACGTTGTTATGCTGCATGATAATCTACTGCTTAAACTATTATCATATTTAATTATACTAGTGTTTACTACTACTACTACTACTACTACTACTACTACTACTACTACTACTACTACTACTACTACTACTACTACTACTACTACTACTACTACTACTACTACTACTACTACTACTACTACTACTACTACTACTACTACTACTACTACTACTACTACTACTACTAGCTAACACTACTCACTACTATCCATTGCTATCACTACTAAATCTCTACGATTTACTACTGCTTACTATGCATTACTACTCATTGCTAGTATACTTTTAACCCGTTGTTTTCATTGAACCGATTCAGTGTATTATTTTTGTCTAGAAAGATAATGCCTCCGAAAGAATCGACGGCTGCTATGGTTCGAAGACTAGTTGCTGAGGGTATGGTAGCAGAGCGAGCAGAGATGGCTCATAACAACCAGGGGAATACTAGTAACAATACAAATGGTACCAACAGCAATAGCAATAATCAGGGTGGATGTACTTATAAGATGTTTACCAGCTGTAAGCCGCATGCTTTTCAAGGAACGGAAGGACCAGTTGGTTTGACTCGTTGGTTTGAAAAGTTAGAGTCTGTGTTTCGAATAAGTGAGACTAGAGAAGTTGACAAAGTGAAGTTTGCCTCATGCACATTGTTAGACAGTGCATTAACATGGTGGAACAGCTATGCTACGTCGGTAGCACTTGATCAGGCTTTTGCCACTCCTTGGGAAGATTTTAGGCAACGTATGATCGAGGAGTACTGCCCTCGAAATGAGATTTTGAGAATGGAGCGAGAACTTCGTGAGTTGAAGCTGGTGGGTACTGATCTTGTTAGTTATAACAAGAGATTCTTTGAGTTAGCGTTGATGTGCCCAGAGTTGGTTCCGACTGAGAGGCGTAAGGTGGAACAATATATCGAAGGTTTGACTGGAAAGATCAGGACTGGTGTAACTACTTCTAAGCCGAAGACGGTGTAAGAAGCCATAGACATAGCAAATTTGTTACTCGATCAGGCTGCAAGTGATAGCAAGGTGGTTGTAGCACCCATGATAACCATTTAGGTGACGGTAAACGTAAGTGGAATACCGGTCATAACAAGAACTTTAATTAACAATTTCATAAGAAACAAGATACTAATAAGGGTACAACGTCTAGTCCGAGTACTAGATCAGGGTATCAAAGGAGGTTCCCACTTTGTACCAAGTGTAATAAGCATTATACTGGAGCTTGTAATGGACTGACTTATGATAAGTGTAAGAGAACTGGACACTCAGTAAAAGACTGCAAGATAGGTACAAAATACCTGTTTTGGTTATGGTAAAATTGGTCATTACATGAAGGATTGCCCGAGTGTGGGGAAGACTACTGAGCCTGCGAAAGGACGAGCATTCAACATCAATTCAAGTGAAGCACGCGATGATCCGAAGCTAGTCACGGGTACGTTCTTACTCGACAACCATCGTGCTTATGTACTTTTTGATTCTGGTGCTGATAGGAGTTTTGTGTCTAAGGATTTTTGCCATAATATTAAGAAACCTGTATCGTCATTAGAAAACTTGTACTCTATAGAAATAGGGAACGTTAATATAATGAAAGCTGATCAAATTTATCGTGGTTATACTTTTAACTTGGCTGGGAAATCTTTTAGTATTGATCTGATACCGATTAAGTTGGGAAGTTTTGACCTTGTGGTCGGAATGGACTGATTATCCGAGAATAGAGCCGACATTGTCTGTTACCAGAAAGCGATTCGCATTCCTGTTGCCTAAGGTGAGCCTTTGATGGTGTTTGGAGAGAGGAGTAATACACCACTGCATTTCATTAATTGTTTGAAGACGCAGAAACACATAAGAAAGGGTTGTCTTGCTATGTTGGTTCATGTAAGTAAAACTGAACCTGAAGGTAAGAAACTCGAAGATGTGCCGATTATCAGAGACTTTCCCGATGTCTTTTCGGAGGAGTTACCAGGACTTCCACCGCATAGGGATGTGGAATTTTAGATTGACTTAATGCCTGGAGAGGCACCTGTAGCACGCGCACCGTATAGACTTGCACCTTCTAAGCTACAAGAGTTGTCTAGTCACTTACAAGAGCTTTTAGACAAGGGATTCATCCGACCGAGTTTTTCACCATGGGGAGCTCCAGTTCTTTTTGTTAAGCAGAAAGATGGATCTATGAGACTTTATATAGATTACAGAGAACTAAATAAGCTGACTATCAAGAATAGATATCCGTTACCGAGGACTGGTGATCTGTTTGATCAGTTGCAAGGATCAGGATGCTACTCTAAGATTGATCTGAGGTCAGGTTACCATCAGATGAGAGTAAAGGATACAGATATACCGAAGACAGTGTTCAGACCATGCTACGGACATCATGAATTTACAGTAATGCCATTTGGTTTAACGAACGCACCGGCAGTGTTCATGGATCTCATGAACCGTGTGTGTAAGCCATACCTAGACAAATTTGTTATTGTGTTCATTGATGATATTCTGGTATATTCAAAGAATGAGAAGGAACATGAACAACATCTCCGTTTGATACTTGAGATGCTCAGGAAAGAGCAGTTGTATGCTAAGTTGTCGAAGTGTGACTTTTGGCTGCAAGAAGTTCCATTTTTGGGTCATATCGTGGGTATTAATGGTATTTAAGTTGATCCTGCAAAGATAGAAACGGTAAAGAAATGGGAGACTCCTAAGTCGCCAATGCAGATTCGGCAATTCTTAGGTCTCGCCGGTTATTATAGGAGATTCATTGAGGGATTTTCTACTATTGCCCGACCGTTGACAGCATTGACTCACAAGGGTAAAAAGTATGAATGGACTGAGCAACATGAGTCTGCATTTAAGTTGTTAAAATAGAAATTAACTACTGCTCTGATTTTGTCTTTACCCGAAGGGAATGAAGATTTCGTGATTTACTGTGATGCTTCACGACAAGGTTTTGGTTGCGCGTTGATGCAACAGAAGAAAGTGATTGCCTATGGGTCACGACAGTTGAAGATTCATGAGCAGAACTATACGACACATGATTTGGAACTTGGTGCTGTGGTGTTTGCACTGAAGATGTGGAGACACTACTTGTATGGTACTAAGTTTACGATTTTCACCGATCACAAGAGCTTGCAACTTTTCTTCGATCAGAAACAGCTCAACACGAGACAGAGACATTGGGAAGAACTGTTGAATGACTATGACTGTGAGATCTGCTATCATCCTGGTAAGGCTAATGTTGTTGCAGATGCCTTGAATAGGAAAGAGAAGGCTAAACCTCTCCGAGTTAGAGCGCTAAATATGACAGTCCGAACGAACCTTACTTCTCAGATACGCGATGCACAACTTGAGGCATTAACGCAAGAGAATATTTCTACTGAATCACTCAAGGGCCTAGATAAGCAGTTTGCCATTAGAGATGATGGAACTCATTACTTTGCTAACAGAATTTGGGTACCGAAATTTGGCGGACTAAGGGAACTAGTGCTAGATGAGGCACACAAGTCAAGATACTCTATTCACCCTGGATCCGACAAAATGTATCAAGATCTTAAGGCACTATCTTGGTGGCCAAATCTAAAAGCCGATGTTGCTACCTACATTGGTAAATGCTTGACATGTGCTAAGGTCAAGGCAGAACATCAGAGACCGTCAGGACTGCTGACACAACTAGAGATTCCCTAGTGGAAATGGGAATGTATTGCAATGGACTTCATTACTAAGTTACCCATGACTGTGGGAGGTTACGATACTATTTGGGTTATCGTTGATCGTCTTACAAAATCAGTTCATTTTCTACCGATTAAGGAAACAGATAAGATGGAGAAGTTGGCACAAGTTTACCTAAAATAAGTGGTTTCCCGACATGGAGTGCCGATATCTATTATCTTCGACTGAGATAGCAGATTTACATCTAGATTTTGGTAGACATTGCAAAAGGCAATGGGAACTCAACTTGATATGAGTACAACATATCATCTACAGACAGATGGCCAAAGCGAAAGAACCATCCAAACTTTAGAGGACATGTTGAGAGCATGTGTTATTGATTTTGGGAACGGATGGGATAGGCACTTACCGTTGGCAGAATTCTCGTACAACAATAGTTATCACGCGAGTATTAAGGCCGCACCTTTCGAGATGTTATACGGGAGAAAGTGTAGATCACCAATATGCTGGAGAGAATTAGGGGATAGTCAATTGACAGGACCCAAAATTATTCATGAGACTACTGAAAAGATTGTACAAATTCAAGAGAGGTTGAAAACCGCACGAAGTTGACAAAAGAGCTATGCGGATAATCAAAGACGACCTTTAGAATTTCAATTTGGTGACAAAGTCATGCTGAAAGTATCACCTTGGAAAGGTGTAGTACGTTTTGGGAAACGAGGCAAGTTAAGTCCAAGGTATGTTGGACCATTTGAGATTACTGAACGGATTGGACCCGTAGCATATAGATTAAGTTTACCTCAAGAACTTAGCGAGATTCACGATACGTTTCACGTGTCAAACTTGAAGAAGTGTTTGGCAGACGAGAATTTGATAATTCCTTTGGACGAGATACAAGTAGATCCTAAACTTCATTACGTAGAAGAACATGTTGAGATCATGGACCGTGAGGTCAAACGCCTAAAGCAGAGCAACATACCAATTATGAAAGTTCGATGGAACGCACGCAGAGGACCGGAATTCACATGGGAACGTGAAGACCAGATGAAGCAAAAGTATCCACAACTATTTCCTAACGAGACAACTTCGGCGAACGTGCACTAAATTTCGGGACGAATTTTCATTAACGGGGAGGTAACGTAATACCCTAGCTATTTCGGTTAAACTTTGTTAACTGTACGCTAAAGTATTTAATGGTGTTTACTTTCGATTCGTGTATTTAACTGAATTAAATGCATACCTGAGTTCATGATGAACTAACATATTTAATATATAATTATATTAGCCGGAAAAACTTATTTCATATTTTGAAATACTGAGAAAACGACACGGTTTTGAAAACTGCAACAAAGGTCTCACGAGACTGTCGGGTAATTGAAATTACCTAAACTTTTAATCTTTGACATCATCATCAAACAAATTAAATAAACTCACAATGATCAAGGACTAAATCGTATATTATAAAATAAGAAAATCAAAATAGATAATGATATATATTAAAGCTTATATAATACGTATCATTTAGATACAAATTTTCCACACATGGAACCTACTAGCTTTGACCTTAAGGAAAAGACACACTTAAAGTAGCCAAGATTTTCAACATTAATGGGCTACTATTATTTTAATTACATACGAGTTTTATTACACACCGTTTATTCTAAAGGTGACTCTAGAAAGTGATGTATTTACATAAATAATATTGTAATACATATTGAAATATAAGGACTAAATATGTAAATGTGGAATCCATTTCATTCATTCAATTCATATTCATACGTAAGTAAATGAACGTGTCACTTTCAACTTTATTTGGCCAATTAGATAATACATGATATGATCTCATATCCCTTGAATATAGGAATATGTCCCTTGTAGTATATCAATCAAATCTATGCGTACATTTAATATGAGATATGCTAAATATTAAATATAATATTGTCTACAATAAATATAAATAAATATTTATTAATTCGTAAGCCATGAGTCTATATATACACCCTCAAAACCTCACAATTTATTCACCACCATAAACTTGTTATTTAAAAAAAAAAAAAACCTTGAACATCAAATTTGTTCCTTGCATCATTTTACATCTAGTAACGTGTGTTGATTGTCCTAGAAAGGTATAATTGCAAACTCTAAATTTATAAGTCAGATTTTTAATGTTAATCTTATGAATTAGATGTTCTATTACTCAATTAGTCGTGTTTGTACATGTAATTAATCATTATATTGTCTGATTTGCGAGTTAGGGTTTAATCACGAATTGTATTGCTATGCTACTGGTTTTTGTGACATTGTTTTCTGTAAATGAAAAGTATTTAGATGGATATCTATCGAAAACTATTGAGTTTGCTCGCTTGAATCGCATGATTTCATTTTGTATAGCTTAAGTTATGATCGTTTGAAGTTTAGATATGTAATTATGCTATACTATAAAAACTGCAATTTGTGTGAATTGAATTGGCTTATGAACTGATGCTATATTGATATAGAATTTAAAAACACATAAAATGGACTAGGATATCATAGTTATTTATTTTTTAAAGTCGTTTTATGATTTCCCGAATGTTCGTGCTACAACGTGTTGACTTGTAATTAATTCATGGACCAAACAACCACTTAACATACTTTTTGATGACCAAGATTTTGTTTTCTGTAAATTGCATAAGTAGCACTTGATATTTCATATAGATTTCATGTGCTAAATGTTCCTAGATATTCGTATATTCGACTCCGAAAACGGCTACCTGATTAGGATCGAATCTGTCTATTTTGCACCAATAAATGTCTAGCATGAAGTAAGAGTTGAATTGGACTTTATGCTTCTGATATGTTGTAGTATATATATTACTTATAATATCTAATTTATATGTATAGCTCTAAAAGCTTCGTTTGATATGTGTTGTATGTTTGTCGAAACCAAAGGTCGGAATTCTGACTAAATCAGAAAACCCGATTTGTTGGTCAAAACTGTACGAATTGGCTACATAGATTTCTTTGATTATTTTACCACTGATAACATGGAGTGTTTAGAGTCATCTCCATTTGGCTGTTTGTTAATTACTATTTTCTAGAATAAATGAGAATTTTTACAAAACTGATGCGCAAACAGAAACTGAACTTGATTGTGTTGCATGCTATGTGAATTCTAGGAATCGTATGATAGTGTGCTTAGTCTTTTTAGAAATATTATAACATGGACTAATGATCTGGAGTTGTTCATAATTGTTTGATGTGTCATTTATGAACTATGCTTGTCTGATTGCATGATTGCCGTGAAAACATACGAACGTTAAACTAGAAATCGTTAATTGACTAAAAGAATGTGTGAAACTTATAAGTTGACATTGGTTTGACTTTATGATAACATTGGCATATTTGACCTAGGTTGACCACTTTGACTAAGTTTGACTTTTTGTTGATTTGCTTGACTAGTTGACTTCTGTGTTGACTTTTACTATACGATTACGTCGGTTTGAGCAATAGGACAACTGAACTGCGAGTCTATCTTTTGAAACAAAACTTATGTAACTATAAAATGGTACATTTAGGTTGCATTACTCGGTCATTGTAATTCGACTACTTTTGCTTGTGATTTGTCAAGTGCACTCAAGGTGAGTCTACAGTGCCATACACTTTTACTTTTTGGGATGAGATAACATGATGTTTTAAACTGTTTTACAAATTAGACATGAGTACAAAAATTGAATATGCACAATGAGTTTGATCCAAAAGCCTCTAGCTTGAATATATTAATTACTTTATAAGGCTCGAACTATAAGGACGGTACCGTAGGTTTGACAAACCTCACTCAACGAACTGGGTGCTTATAATTTTGTAACCGAATGCTTGATTAGCATTTGCAATATGGGGTAAAGGAAGACGTGCAGCGCATTTAAGCTATCCGCGGGTTAAAGCTTTATATTCAAGTGCTCATAACTGTTGTATAAATTTTACTGCTTTGAACTAAATCTCATGGTCTAACAAAGATAAACTGATTTACTTAAACCTGTAGATTCACTCAACATTTTTGTTGATCATTTTCATGTTTTATCTCAGGTTCTTAAAGGTAATTAGCTTCCGCATTGCTTTGATGACTATGTGCTACGTGGTGCATACACTGGATTGGAGTCCAGCATGGGTTTTTTTTTGTCAAGAACATTTGATCGCATTTGAAACTATTTCTTTTTAAATAATGTTATGGATTATTTACTTATGTCATTAATGTCAACGTTTGGTTTTATTTTACTTTAATGAAAATGCTTTTGAAATAAATGCGATTACTTTTCGGAAAACGTCTCATATAGAGAGCGTGACCGTTAACTGTGGGACCAGAAGTTAATATTTCATTAGTGTGTTCTGACGTGATGTTACAAATATATATTGCAAAAGCATTTAAAAGGGGAGTAATGAAACTCACGATACTGTATTTCGTAGCAATTACGTATATGACGGCACTGAACAAGTGCAGAGTTGGCCTCGGATTCACGAACCTATATCAGTTACGTATATAATAAAACTTGTAATAATAATTGAACAAGTTCATATATTATTATTTGTAATATACTTATTACTTTAATAAGTTGTATGTGATATTAAATATGTTGTATTAACTCTATATATTTTTAATATTTATTTTCGTAGTGCATTGGATAATATAGTAAATATTTATTAAAGTAGTTTATCAATATAATATTTATCATTCTTTATAATATATCATAAATAAATTTTATATATGATAAAAATATATCTTTGTATATTAGTTAATGTAATTTACCTATAGTTCATTTAATATTACTTTATTGAAAAAAAATATAACTATATGTAATATTAATATAATTGTGTTATATACAAATATTTATTTTATAACATAACGTTAATAATAATAATTAACAAAATTGTATTATTTTGTAATAATAATAAAAATAACCATTTTAATAATAATAATAATAGTAATGATAAAAATAAAAATAATTATATTTGTTAATGATAATAATAATTTTATAACAACTAATAATCATTTTATTTGTAGTAATAATAATATCATAATAATAATAATAACAATGATGATGATGACAATAATAATAATGTTATTAAAAGTATACGATAATTATGTTAATGATAGTAACAATGATAATAATAATGTTATTATTAATAATACTAATAATATTAATAAAAATGATAATTTTTAATGAAAATGATAAAAATGATAATTTTAACAAAAATGATAGTTTTAAGATTTATAATGATATTTTCTATCAAACATGATTATTTTTAATAATAATAATAATTTTTAGTAAGAATGATAGTTTTAATTACAATAATAAATTTTAAATGATAACTAAAAATAACGATGTTTTAATGATAGTAATAATAATAATAAAATGATAATCCTAATAAAAATGATAATTTTAATAATAACGATACCTTTTAGTATTAACGATAATAATAATTTTAATATTAGTAAATATAAATTATTTTAATAATAATATTATTTATAAACATCAATAATCAATAATCATAATAATGATAATAATAGTAATAATAATAAAAATGATATATCTATTAAAAAATGATAATTTTAATAAAAGTGATAATTTTAATATTAATGATACTTTTAATAATAATAATGATAAAATAATAAAAATGATAGTTTTGATAAAAAAAAATGTTAATTTTCAATAATAATGATAATTTCTATAATAATATCAATGATTATAATTATAAAAATCATTTCTAACATTAATACCAAAATTAATGATAATTCTAATAATGATAAAATGATAATTTTATCTAAGCCATAACCTTAACAGTATCTTAACTAACTCCTAATACTTATATTCATTATCTCATAGTCATCTAACTTAAAAGCTTCTAGTCATTGAAATTTCATAATCCTAATCATGATAATAATAATAATGATAATAATTAATAATAATAATAATAATAACAAGATAATAATAATAATAATGATAATAATAATAATTTTAAAAGTGACGAGAATTATACCATCCTAGTCTCATCATCATCGTCTCGCTAATATCATCATACCTATAACCTCCTTAGTTAAAACCCATAATTTCCATAGCTTAACCCATCTAAAAACCCGTTTCGAAATCACTTGAGCAGAACCCCATCGTAGTATTTTATGTATAGTACTAATATTATACTAATAATAATAATAATAATAATAATAATAATAATAAGATTAATAATATTAATTTTAATAATAATAATAATAATAATATAAATAAAATAAATATGTTACGGAGTAATATAGAGAATGAGAGATTTGAGAATGAATCGAGTTAGCCGAACTTCGGCTATTATAACCCGATCTAGACCCAACACCTCCACAGTCGTGGAGGTTAAGTGGGTATGTTGGCCGCGATCGCGGTGTAATGCCCTCCAACTCACATTGTTCAATCATTTGAGGCTGCCGACGGTTTTAATATATATTAATATATATATTTAATTTATATAATTAATTATATATTATATTATATTCACGTGTATAGTTGACTTATAAAATTAGTTTAGATTACATGTACGATAATATTCGACTAGTGTCCCGATTCCGGTTTCTCAAACGCTATTTCGTATGCTTTAAAATCTTGCACTTTATGTTTCGCGATGTGAACCTCTGTCAACATTTAGACTTAAATCATCAATAATTATATCACTCGAAGTGTAACTAGAACGTTCGAGTGTTTTGGTCATTTGCTTCTTTAAATCAACATCTCGTTATCTATTAAAATATATTTAATTATCAAAACATTTTATATTTAATATTTTATTTTCTTATTTGTAAAATATATATATATATATATACACTATCGTTTAGAAATATATAAATTCATACGTCTTATATATAATTGAAATCTTTATTTAATAATATAATCTTTAGTTTTTCAAAACTAAATATATTTAAAATTCATTATATTTAAATAATAGAATTTATTATATCATATTACGTTTATATTTAAGAAAGTAAAATCACAGATAAAGTATAACGGGTTTCATGTTTTTAAATTTTAGTTTATTCGTGAATCGAAGGGTAAAGTCTAATGGATAGTTAAATGTATGAAATCATTTTAATATAAAACGTCATTTTACTTAACTTGTCGATATCCAATTTCTAAGTTATCAATACTTCATAATTTCACTTTCACATTCAATAATATGGAAGCTAAATAATTATCTTATCAAAATTCACGAGAAAATTATTGTAACTCACGTGTTGGAAAAATCAAATAGGAATTTCCACTAACCTTTGTCTAGTTCTCGTTAATTGACACTTTGTTCTTACTTGTATAACACTTTACCAATTATTCCGAATATTGTTAAAAGGGAAAGATTTCCTAAATCACAGTGGACCTTACCACAGAGACCCATAACCATATCATAATATTTATGGGATTTATAAATGCTAAAATATCTACTAAATCGAACATTGGTATTATCTTCTAATTCCGAAGATAAATATGTTAAACATATTTTGAAATAAATACGTTTAATGTAAGTATTATACATTTAATACTTATTAACGTTTTCAATTAATATAACTATATATTATATATATATATATATATATATATATATCTATATACACATAAATGTTCGTGAATCGTCGAGCATAGTCAAAAGGTAATTGATTACATGAATATAGTTCCAAACTTTTTGAGACTCAATATTATAGACTTTGCTTATCGTGCCGGAAACATATAAAGATTGAGTTTAAATTTGATCGGAAATTTCCGGATCGTCACAGTACCTACCCGTTAAAGAAATTTCTTCCTGAAATTTGATCGAGGTTGTCATGGCTAACAATAAGAATGTTATTATGACGAATATGAGTTGATACATAGGGTTTTATTATGACTGGGAAATATGGATAAATTAATTCGATTATTCGAAGCGTATGAGTGAAGCTATCGTAAAAGAGTGAAATGAGAAAATAAGGATTCGTCTTATCTTTTGACGTCATCACGGTTGATCTCCGGATTAAAGAAAATTTTTGTAATCTATACAAGATTTGATTCTTCGGCGATTAAGGAAATTATGATCCTCTTTGATTTAATGCGATAATCTGTCTCGATTTCTCTGTCTGATATTTTATTATAAATCTACCTCCTTCATTTTCCTTATTTTTTCACATCTCCCATCTTCTATACTTTCTTCTTTACTTCATACTTCCAAAACATTCGTCAATATGCTCAATCCAGTCCTGATCCTTGATATATTTTTAACTATCGCAACAATCATCCTTCTTTTCCAACTCCCACCGGAGGAATCTGTTTACTTCTACTTTGCTCCTGGGGTGGTGGTTTTTATAATCCTTCCTTGCATATGTCTTTCCATAATTATTGAAATCCACGGTTAATGATCTCTCCTATTTGCTGCGATATATATATATATATATATATATATATATATATATATATATATATATATATATATATATATATATATATATATATATATATATATATATATATATATATATATATATATCGAAGCTCTATGCTTTTGTTTTCTCTTCTCAACTTTAAGCAAAGCAAGTAATGGTCTAGAATTCGTAGGTATGGAGTTTCGAATGAACATAACTAATGTTCTAAGGAAGGAATTGTAATAACATGATATTGATTGGTTAAATTACCAGAAGTTACGGGAAAAGATAGAACTGTCAAGAAATATGTTATTGATTCATTTAGCGATTCAGTAGAATGTAAGAGTCGTGTAACATGGCACATGATGACGGTATAGTCTGTGAATCATCATGTTCCATTAGAAACTCAGCATGACTTACTACTTACTGTAATATAATCACGTTGATCAAGTGTCATTATATTATGCTAACTCATGCTTCAATTCCCAACAGTACTTCAAAACATTCATAATTTAGACTCGAAGGTTTACAAAATATAAAAACTAAACAGTTTCCTTTATGATGTATACAGATAACGTGAAGAGATAAATGATTTCAGATAAGAATAGTTATGAAAATATCTTCAAAAATATCGAGGATGTTTATAATGAAAGATATGATGATATCTTAGAATTTCTAATATCAAAGGATGATGAAGAAGATTTGTCCGTAAAGGTTTAGAGTCAGGAGCAAGGTAGTCGTTAATGACTTCAACAGATACTGAATCATTTGGATTCTTTGAAGGCAGGTTTTGTCTTTGTGATTTGTCCACAACCTTCTTCATAGTTTGCTCAATCCGTTTTCCAGTACCAAACCTTCTCTTTTTCTGAGCTTTGCCAACACACTATTTTTTTATCATTAAACTTTTGGCTGTTAAGATCGTTTACAGTTTTTGCTACTTCATCAGCATTTTTCAAAATTCAGGGTATTGATTCGTAGACCGGGTGCTTTTCAGAATTTCAGAATTGAAGATCATAATTCTAGGAGATAAATGTTATATGTATACATATAATTGTTGATGTAGAAATGCTGCGAGATTTGAAATACTGATTGCTGATTCTGGATAATTGGTATGTCAACTCTCATTACAAGATGCGGATGAGTATATGACAGGGTTTTTAATGAACAATTATAATAGTTTTTCGAAGAGACTTAAGCTAATGAGTAATGAAGTTGCTGGTAAGTTTACTGCTAATGTGGTGAGATATAAAAGGTTCCCCGGTAACGATGATGAAGGGCAAACTTATATATCAAAGTTATAATAAGGTTTATTCGAATGAAAGGTCGAAGTTGATTTGCTGGAGGTGTGACGAAATTGGCTACTTTGGAAAGGAATTTCAAAGTTATTTTCGGTAATAACAACGCCAATGGATCACAGATTCGTGTTAAACTTCTATTTAATTTTCAGGAGTTTTCCAGGTGCATAACTATATGCATAAGTCCTTCTTTTCGTAGGTAACGTATGGTTGGATCATCCTCTCGGTTGTTTCTCAATTGAGGTGTTTTCAAGAATCATGAAGGGTTTGAATGCAGATTGTTATCGTCAATAAACATATGATGTTCTAGAATTTTGAAAGATACAAATATTTTTCTGGTTTTATGAATAGAAGTGATGTTCCATCACAGTTTTGAAGTCAAAGTATAGTTTTGAAAGATGTAGGGATTTAAGAGTGATGTCTTCTGTTAAATCTTGACTTGGATTTTAATTTGTCAAAATCAGAATATGTAATCAAATTTGGATGAGAATGGTTGTTTTGATTTCTATGAACGGCTGTATATTGTTGTGAAAGTAGTGAGTATAGTTGATGATTGCTGAATCAGATTCGAAGAATGTAACATATTAATCGTGAATTTATATATCTCTTGGGTATTACCTACCCGTTAAAAGTTTCACAAATAATATTTTGTACAAGAGAATTTTTATTATAGTCTTTATGAAAATATATATATGTATATTTTCTTCAGACGAAATACAGCTTTAATAAGTTAATATAATATTAAGCTCATTTAATTTTCGGCTGGAACTAGAAATGAATAATCTCCAAAACTTTAGAAGTTTTGTAATCTTCGCGGATTATCTCTTTAACGTAAATGAAATTATGAATCAATACTTCATTATTCATTTTATTTGATATTTCCTTGGTGAATGATGTTGGTGCTCGTGGAATTCTTATAAACTTCGCAAGATATGATGATGTTTTTCAGAAAGTTTCGAGTATATCAAAAGTGTAAACTCAAACATGTAATTGAATAATACACTTAGTTTATTATAATACGGAATTCATTGAATTTGAAACAGAGATTGTAGTTAACGATGGTTAAGTCGTTAATGAAGGATGTACATCATTGCACATTGCATATTAGTAATATGAACTAGCCGAGTAGTATCTACCCTTATTTAATTCATACATAATAGCTTAGTACGAAAAGATATATTATGGTTAAGGCTAGAATAGATAATCTCTAAGACTTTAGAGATTACATAATCGCCGCAGAATGTTTCTCCAATAAAGTTATGAATTAATACTTCATCGGTTATTGTTGTTGGTACTCCTTGGTATCTATGGTGCGTATGACGTTGATGCTCGTGGGATAGTTTGTAATGTTGAAGCATGGGATGTGGATGTTGTTGGTGGTGGTAATGGTACTGTTGGTGTTGATGATGGTGATACTGTTAATGTCAGTGATGCTGCTGGTGCTTGTTACCTTTGCACCATATTCTCCAAAGCCACTACCTGAGCGCGAAGCTCGTTGACTTCTTCTATTACACCGGAATGATTGTCGGTTTGGACGAGTGGATGAATAAGATTCAAAATTTGAGATAGTATATAATCGTGATGAGATACTCTGGAAATGAGAGAGAAAATGGTGTTTCGAACAGGTTCACCGGTAAGTGCTTCAGGTTTTTCGCCAAGAGGGAAATGTGGTGGATGGAAGGGATCACCTTCTTCTTGTCTCTAATAATTAAGTCAGCTACGAACCCATCCCAAATCCATCCAGAATAGATGATGGCTAATAGGTTGATCCATTCCGGTTACACAGCTTTCGGAGCTCAGATGGGTATCCATATCGGAATAGCTATCGGAATCCAAGGAATTTGAACTAGATACGGGATCCAGCTTGTATAATCAGGGAAATGATTTTTGATGTGAAATAGATTATAGAATTTAGATTGATATTCTTCAATACATAATTTACATATGTATATATAATACCAAAATTCCATAAATCATGGAGGAATCTTTAGAAGATGTCAGGTAAAGTTTATAGTAATAGATACGCTAAGATATGAATTCATCTGTACACTATCTATGCAATAAATGCAGGAAAACGTGTCTAGACTTAAGAATGATAAGCAGGTAATTTTCGACAAGAAATGATAAGCAAAAATTTTGACATGCAGATAAGGTCGAAGTCCAGACTCACTAATGCATCCTAATAACTATCAGTTAGACACACTAATGCAAGACCTGGTTCGCTAAGACCACCGCTCTGATACCAACTAAAATGACCCGTTCATATCGATTATAAACGATTCACATTAGTTGATTACATTGCGAGGTTCTGACCTCTATATGATACATTTTACAGACATTGCATTCTTTTTAAAAGACAAACTTTCATTTCAACGAAAGTTTACAAATATGCATACCAATGATATTATCATGTTTACCAAATATAATTGACTAATCTGTCATTCATCTATCAACAATCTTTTTGAACTCAAATAATTTGAATGCAACGTCTTTTGAAATATGCCATGAATGACTCCCATTAATATCTTTAAAATGAGCAAATGCACAGCGGAAGATTTCTTTCATACCTGAGAATAAACATGCTTAAAAGTGTCAACCAAAAGGTTGGTGAGTTCATTATTTTATCATAATAGATCATTTCCATAATTTTAATAGACCATAATATTTTCATTTCCATTTTTCATAAACATCATACACCCGCAAGTGTATAAAAATCATTCATACGAAATAAACACCTGGTAACCGACATTAACAAAATGTATATAGAATATCCCCCGCATACATGTGCTTTGCACTCAGTATGCTCACAGCATACAAACAGGCCTCTCTGTTAAAAATGACGGTTGTATACACATTATAAACAGGTCATTTCTTTTAAAGCTGGCGGTTGTATACTGAAAGTCGAAGTACTAAAGCAGTTCAAATTCTCTGACTGGGGCTTGTCAAGGCCCATAGATCTATCTTTAGGATTCGCGTCAATTAGGATTTCTGTTCCCTAATTCTTATATTACCACACTAAAAGGGGTGATATCCGGTGTATTCATAACTCATTCGTAGAATATCTGTAAGTACTTATGTCTATTTCGTCAAACATTTATAAAAGCAGCGCATGTATTCTCAGTCCCAAAAATATATATTACATAAGCATTTAAAAAAGGGAGTAATGAAACTCACGATACTGTATTTCGTAGCAATTACGTATATGATGGTACTGAACAAGTGCAGGGTTGACCTCGGATTCACGAACCTATATCAGTTACGTATATATTAAAACTTGTAATAATAATTGAACAAGTCCATATATTATTATTTGTAATATACTTATTATTTTAATAAGTTGTATGTGATATTAAATATCTTGTATTAACTCTATATATTTTTAATATTTATTTTCGTAGTGCATTGGATAATATAGTAAATATTTATTAAAGTAGTTTATCAATATAATATTTATCATTCTTTATAATATATCATAAATAAAATTTATATATGATAAAAATATATCTTTGTATATTAGTTAATGTAATTTACCTATAGTTCATTTAATATTACTTTATTGATAAAAATATAACTATATGTAATATTAATATAATTGTGTTATATACAAATATTTATTTGATAACATAACGTTAATAATAATAATTAACAAAAATTGTATTATTTTGTAATAATAATAAAAATAACCATTTTAATAATAATAATAATAATAATAATAATAATAGTAATGATAAAAATAAAAATAATTATATTTGTTAATGATAATAATTATTTTATAACAACTAATAATTATTTTATTTGTAGTAATAATAATATCATAATAATAATAATAATAATAATAATAATGATAATGATGATGACAATAATAATAATGTTATTAAAAGTATATGATAATTATGTTAATGATAGTAACAATGATAATAATAATGTTATTATTAATAATATTAATAAAAATGATAATTTTTAATGAAAATGATAAAAATGATAATTTTAACAAAAATGATAGTTTTAAGATTTATAATGATATTTTCTATCAAACATGATAATTTTTAATAATAATAATAATTTTTAGTAAGAATGATAGTTTTAATATCAATAATAAATTTTAAATGATAATTAAAAATAACGATGTTTTAATGATAGTAATAATAATAATAAAAATGATAATCCTAATAAAAATGATAATGATAATTTTAATAATAACGATACCTTTTAGTATTAACGATAATAATAATTTTAATATTAGTAAATATAAATTATTTTTATAATATTATTATTTATTAACATCAATAATCAATAATCATAATAATGATAATAATAGTAATAATAATAAAAATGATATTTCTATTAAAAATGATAATTTTAATAAAAGTGATAATTTCAACATTAATGATACTTTTAATAATAATAATGATAAAATAATAAAAATGATACTTTTGATAACAAAAAATGTTAATTTTCAATAATAATGATAATTTCTATAGTAATATCAATGATTATAATTATAAAAATCATTTCTAACATTAATACTAAAATTAATGATAATTCTAATAATGATAAAATGATAATTTTATCTAAGCCATAACCTTAACAGTATCTTAACTAACTCCTAATACTTATATTCATTATCTCATAGTCATCTAACTTAAAAGCTTCTAGTCATTGAAATTTCATAATCCTAATCATGATAATAATAATAATAATAATGATAATAATAATAATAATAATAATAATAACAAGATAGTAATAATAATGATAATAATAATAATTTTAAAAGTGACGAGAATTATACCATCCTAGTCTCATCATCATCGTCTCGCTAATATCATCATACCCATAACCTCCTATGACGATCGCTCCAAATCCATATGGACGAACACGTCATTCATCGATTTCGTTGCGAGGTATTTGACCTCTATATGATACATTTTGTAAATATTGCATTCTTTTAAAAAGGCACACCATAAATGAATATTTAAATCAAAGATTTTCAACATCTGATGATTTCTACATATAGACAATCACCGTAAATAATAGTTTACAATAATACTTCCGTTGACAATGCAGTCAAAATAAAATACATGGTGATGATTTGGTGAATGCAACGTTTCCTTGAAAAATATGTCATGTAAGACTCCATGCACATAGCTTGTCTAACACATAAGCAAACAGCGGAAGACTTCTAGGAAACCTGAGAATAAACATGCTAACAAGTGTCAACACAAAGGTTGGTGAGTTCATAGTTTTATAGTTTCATATAATCTGTATATAAAGGTGGATCACAAGATTTCAGTTGTTTCATCCAGAAACATTTATCAAAATATTCTACAAGATTGAGCACCCTGGTAACTAAGCTT